>NC_083475.1:19968182-20053182 GCF_030014155.1 Tachysurus vachellii
ATTGTGTCCCTGTGCACAAAGCACAGAGCTCCATGAAGACATAGTGTGGAGGTTCAGGTTGGACTGAAAGAACATCACGTACTGCTACTGTTATTGAGTTCTACACCATTATAGTACTTTTATCGCAACCAACTATTTACTTATAAATACATTATTAACTTATCTAAAAATCGATATGCATCTGTATAAACAGACAAAAATATGCAGGTGAGATTAAGCTAACCTGTGTCCAAAACATTTCAGAGGAACCACGATTGTCTACTGAATACAACAAGCTACTATTAGTCAGTTAACATCTGAGAAGATAAATCTGACCCAAAAAAAATATCAGTTCAGATATATAGTAGATAACCAAATATACTATACTGCCTAAACAATCTATACTGTCCAGGAGGGCATTCTCTAATACATACAATCAAGGAGTCGATTCCTTCTGGGATTGACTCGATTCCAAAGTTCACTCACTCACTCACTCATCTTCTACCGCTTATCCGAACTACCTCGAGTCACGGGGAGCCTGTGCCTATCTCAGGCGTCATCGGGCATCAAGGCAGGATACACCCTGGACGGAGTGCCAACCCATCGCAGGGCACACACACACACTCTCATTCACTCACACAATCACACACTACGGACAATTTTCCAGAGATGCCAATCGACCTACCATGCATGTCTTTGTACCGGGGGAGGAAACCGGAGTACCCGGAGGAAACCCCCGAGGCACGGGGAGAACATGCAAACTCCACACACACAAGGTGGAGGCGGGAATCGAACCCCGACCCTGGAGGTGTGAGGCGAACGTGCTAACCACTAAGCCACCGTGCCCCCCGAT
The DNA here is from genome assembly GCF_030014155.1 of Tachysurus vachellii. Classification (NCBI taxonomy): domain Eukaryota; kingdom Metazoa; phylum Chordata; class Actinopteri; order Siluriformes; family Bagridae; genus Tachysurus; species Tachysurus vachellii. The sequence goes on from NC_083475.1 coordinate 19,969,015, forward strand.
TCCAAAGTTGTTTATTATATAATTTAATAATTACATGAAGGAAGGGAAGAGAGAGAGAGAGAGAGAGAGAGAGAGAGAGATGTAGTGAGAGAGAGAGAGAGAGAGAGAGAGAGAGAGAGAGAGAGAGAGAGACACAGAAACAGAGGGGGGAGAGAGAGAGACAGAGGAGGAGAGAGAGAGAGAGAGAGAGAGAGAGAGAGAGAGAGACACAGAAACAGAGGGGGGAGAGAGAGAGACAGAGGAGGAGAGAGAGAGAGAGAGAGAGAGAGAGAGAGAGAGACACAGAAACAGAGGGGGGAGAGAGAGAGACAGAGGAGGAGAGAGAGAGAGAGAGAGAGAGAGAGAGAGAGAGAGAGAAAGAGAGATAGAGAGAGAGAGAGAAATAAAATCTTACCTAATTTAAAAGCACACATCTCCTCCATCTGTAGACGTAGCACATTTTTGTACCTGTCGCATCTGCGATAACAAAATCTAGACTTTCTACGTCACAACATCGTCGTGTTCAAAACTCTACTTTGGGAAAACGAGCCATTAATAAACAAACAAACGGCAGCAAAATCTTCAAACTTTTCTCTCCCTTTGAAATTGATTTAATTTTGTCGTGTAACTTAAAAACTTATTACTGAAACCTTAAAATGACTGTATTATTGATACAAACAGCTGACTTTTAATTGGTTTATTATTAGTTTTAAGTGTATTTACATTTTACTTTGACGTATAAATGAATGAACATTTTATTTACTTTATGTAAATAAATGATAATGTGAAATGTTTAAAAGTTGTTCGAGATCCCACGTTTAATAAATGACAGAATAACTATTTAATTCTTGTGATAGTAATAATAATGATATAAAAAACTCTTTAATTTTCAGTATCTATTGAAAGTTCTCCATCTCTTATGTCTTTGGACATGTAGCGAGATGTTAGTGAGACAGATTTCAGACCAAATCCAGACAAATGAAATAGCTTCTTCTTGTTTATGAACACATTTACTTTAGCTGTGTTAAGTTTTAGGCCATCAGAGTGACTGAATCTGGTAACTCCACCCACTAGACTTTAAACGAATTAACACCTTCTGACCAATCAGAGTAAGGTATTTAACAGAGCCGCCGAATTAATTTCTGAGCCGATTTCTGGACACCTTCAAGCTGTGGTGTTTTTGTCTAAAGGAAAGAAATAAAAGAAATGTTCTAAATACTGTATGAGAGGATATAAATGGATAAACTGTATGGTGTGTATTTCTATAATCATAATCACACCCTGTACAATAAATCATGCAGTTTCTTCTCTTCAGCAGGTAAAAATAGTAAAGCAGCAGGCTGTCTCGGTGTGTGTGTGTGTGTGTGACAGAAGTGCTGATGTGTGGAGAGAGAAAAGATCTAAACATCTGCTACAGACTGCATGTGACATGATCACTGGTGGCAGGATCCTTACTAAGGAGGAAAAACTTCAACTGCTCTCCATCAGGTGAAAAGTTAAAAGCAGGTCGAGCTCTTTGAGGACGACGAGGCATCGAGCTGAACAGATCCGCAAACGGTCCACAGTTATGTTTACCAGAGGTGGGAGTAAGTCACACATGTGCAAGTCACAAGTAAGTCTCAAGTCAAAGTCGAGTCTTTTTTTAATATTTGTCAAGCAAGTCTCGAATTTGCGACTTAAGCCTGACTCGAGTCAAGTCATATGACTTGAGTCCCCTATCTCTGAGTCGTTTAACTCAAGTCCATGTCAAGTCTCAAGTCATGAATGTCAAGTCAAAGTCGAGTCTTTTTTTAATATTTGTCAAGCAAGTCTCAAGTCTCGAATTTGCGACAAGTCTGACTCGAGTGAAGTCATATGACTTGAGTCCCCTTTCTCTGAGTCATTTAACTCAAGTCCATATCAAGTCTCAAGTCATGAATATCAAGTCAAAGTCGAGCCTTTTTTTAATATTTGTCAAGCAAGTCTCGAATTTGCGACTTAAGTCTGACTCGAGTCAAGTCATATAACTTGAGTCCACCCATCTCTGACCTTTACACTCAAACAAATAATCTGTTAGGAATGGGATGGGAAAGCCTTCATGTAACCACCCTAACGGATCCGGCTGAGCTCCATCGACATTTCAGTAAGAGATCTTGTACTCTGTTAATTTCTTCTCAATTCTCTTCTTTTTTAAGGCTGAAATTTCCTGGATGATGTTTGAGATACACACTAAATTGTATAGAATGACAGCGTACAATAAACTAAGTACTTAAAACTTACCAGTCTGAATAGAAATGGAAAGATCTGAGATCATCTCAGAAACAGGATCAAAAATCTAGCCAGGTCACGAATCTGATGATGTTCTTAATTGGGTTCAGTGGAGCGTACGTTTATTTACAAATGAACGGCAGGAGTGACAAGTGAAAGTCATCATTTTTTGTAAAAAGCAGATTGTCTCATCGTTTACAGAACGGGCTGGAAAGTTTTCACAGGAGTCCAGAGATTGTTTTTTTTTTTTGTAAATCTTCTGACCAATCAGGATGCAGGATGGGAGGTAAGTGTGAGAAACAAACAAACAAACAAAAAAATAATATTAAAAATAAAAATCACATTCATGAGAAAATTTACTGACTTGCAATGACTTGAAAAGTTAAAAATAGCAGTGTGTGTACATGCAGTAATGTAAAGTCCATACAGTGAGGAAAACCACACACACACCTAACAATAATAATAATAATAATAATAAAGCTAACTAGTTACCAGGTAGGAACCGTAAGAGAGTGCTATTGCCTCGTAGTTTATTATTTACCTCGAACATCATTTCCGACGCTTTGCACTCTATATGAAGCAAAACATGGCCTTCAGCTTAGGCTAAATATCCAGTTTTCGCTTTTAATTCTTAAAAACCATACACATTACTCAACAAGTTTCAAATGTAAATTGAAATCACAATAACCATTTACATTTCTCCAGATAAACAGACATGAAGTACTTTTATTTATTTCCAAATGTTAAGTTAAAAAAAAAATAGTAATAATAATAAATCCATAAAACAGATGGAAAAAACATTCATCCCTGTTACAGGAAGAAGCTACAGAATAAAGTCATGGATTTATTTATTTTTTTTTTTAAATCTTTCCACAATTTCGTCACTAAATAGCGAACTTAAGCTGCTTTTTTTTTTAATCGTTAAACACAAGGAACAAAAAAAAAAAAAGAATAAATTAGGGGGGAAAAAAACTTAGTGTGGATGTGCTGAATAAAGAGCGCATTTTATTCTTCTGTGGATTTTCTCCTCTTTCTTTAACAGACCCGCAGGAGAAAAAGCCCAAACCTGGCCAAAAAAAAAACAAAAACAACAAAACAAACAAAAAAATTAACAAAGAGCTCATCTAAAATGTAAAAAAAAAAAAAAAAAGTCATTATTTGACTGTAGGTGTTTTCTTAAAGCCTGGTTCGTACTATTCGCCACCCTGAGAAAGATTCCTAGCAGAAAGCGAGTTACTGCACACGTGTTTCTGTGTAAAATTCCTTCGAGTCTGCTTCAGCAGGTCAAAAGATCTTTATGTCCCATAAAAATACAAAGCAAATCTTTATTTATACGGTCTGTATCAAAATTTCCGTAGGGAGTTGAAATAAACGTACCCTGTGCAGAGACCCCTTTATGTCCAAGTGGTTTTTTTTTTCCCTTAAAAATCCACTTTTATTTTTTCCCCCATTTAGCAAGTTCCAGTATTTCAGGTGACAAATATAATCAATCCACAGCCGAGTCAAACGCAGCAGTCTGAATGACTAGAATATTGATGGAACGAGATGTAGAAAGAATACGATCTGTTGTGTTGTGAAAAAAAAACAACTAATTAGACGCATGTGTTTTTTTGTTAAATGCAAATTTTAAATATTAACTGAAACACGATCGTTTACTTAAATAATAAAAAAAAAAAATCTTCACTCAATGATGCGTGTTTCACATCCTTTTGCATCCGATTCATTTTATTTATTTATTTCCCCCTAGCCTGAGAACCTGAGCCTAGATATCACATATTGGCAGGGACAGAAATGTCACCAGTGGACGTCCTACATAACGATTACAAACGTGATAAATGTCGGTGATTTGTCTCTCTCGCTTTAACCTTTCATTTCTGATGGAGCTGATGTCATAGAAACCTAGCCTCCCAACCATTACAGGATGAACTGGGAGCACAATGTAGTCCCTAGTAAGCACGATAAGATAAAGTAGCTTTAAAACTGAAGAAACGCAGTAGTAAATGCCTAAGGAAATGTCCTGACAGAGGTCCTCGCCCGTGTCCGTGTCCTCGCTCGTGCTATAGCTTCTGGACCTCGACGCCTCCGTTGTCTTCACGTCTATACGAGCCTTAGTGTTATCTATTTGGCTAGAAGATCTCTACATATCCACAAATATATAACAAATAAAACCTGCAGGCAAAAATAGTTTGGTTTCCATAGAAACACCCTTTTTTTTTCCTGAAAATACAGCAGTATCTGAAATATTATTCTCTTTTTTTTTTTTGTTTGTTTGTTTTATTTGTCCCTTTTTTTCTGCATCAGGAAGCGCCTTCACCGACAAAGAGAAAAAAAAAAAGTATCTACAAACTTTGTAAACAGACCTGCCTTTTCAAAAAAACAAAAAACAAAACATAAATAATTCAAAATATGAAGAGCCAAATAGAGCAGAAATGAACCTGGGTGATCGAGGGCCAAAGAAAGAAATGTACACCACCATTCAGGAATAAAAGAAATCTTACAGCTAAATCATCTGCAAGCCATGGAGAGACAAATCGTCTTGTCAGTATAATAATAATAATAATAATAATAATAATAATAATAATAATAATAATAATAAATACAGGTCACTTTCAATCTCTTAACAATCCCTCCGTTTTCACAAAGAGGACAGAAAGATTTATTATAATCAGAGGCGGAAATAGAGTCCTTCCGTCTCCGAGAGGATGTTGAGAATAAAATAAGTCAACAACAACGAAAGAAAAAAAAAGGAGAAAAAAAAAAAAAAAAAAAAAAAAGAAAGGTAAATCACAACCACACCCTACATTCTGGTGAATGCTTGCTCTTGTTTCAGTCAAGCTCAAGCCAAGCTCCCAGATCACACACGGCTCTGTGCCCGTGAGTCCGCTGAGCGCGCACGGGTCTCTGTAGAGACGGCAGGTGGGTGTGGCTCAGAGTGTGGAGAAAGGGAGGGGCGGAGCCAATCAGAGGGACGTCTCCACGCTGTGCATGGGGCTCGCTGGGGCCGAGGGTGTGGCCGGTTTGCTGTTGTCTAAGAAGAGGTGGACGCCGCTGTCTACGGCGTTATTGTTCTGGTTGGGCGATGGGGAGGGAGGTGGAGGGGGTGTGGGGGTGGCGTTTCTCTTCGTAGGGGCGTCATCCTCGGCATCCGTGTCGTCAATGAGGGGGATGTGGGGCTCCGAGTCCTCTATCCGGAACTCCGGGTGGGTCATAAAGTTGTGGATTGAGCTGCGTGACTCAGGCTTCTCCAACCCCTCATAGGGGGACAGGGAGCTGCGGAATGCATTCACTACTCGGATCTGGAAGGAAACAAAGGTACGGACACACACACACACACACACACACACACACACACACACACGGAGTAAGTCTCATACACTTTATAGAGAAGTGGTGCAAACCACACGGTCAGACACAAATCACAAAGACACACTCACACTTTGCATTTTAAATCCAGGTTAAACCAAGGCCAGATAAACTAGCTGTAATTAGTGCGAAATGAAGCCAGTGTTACACTGTGGGCTCCGAACACTATCACAACATCACAAGATCCCACACAATAACCACATTTTGTGGTGAAGCGTATTCTCAAATCAGTCAAATCATACACTGAAGATCCTGAAAGGAAAGACCTGCGGGTCGAGAGCATCACTACGTTCGGAAAGGCTTGATCTGGGCTCCAATAAACACTCTTCAGAGTGAGATTAAGAAAAGCACGATACTACTTTTACAATACTTTCTTTTTCAGTCCACATGATGTTAGATTTGTATCTCACTGTACAAGAGTCCGGTATGTAATGCTGATGTTTTATTCATTAGTCTAAAGCAAGTCCATATTGTGGAGCAAAAGAAAAAAAAACCTTTCACTTCACTTAATAATCCTAACACCTATATCTTTCCTTTCTATGCGTGTCACAGCAGTGAGATACTTTCCTCATGCTGCCAGATCTGTCTCATTGTCTCTTTAGTCAAACTACAAATGCCACTAAACTACAAATGATTTCCTGACGTGCCCAGTTAGTCCAGGACCGTACAGTGTAAACCCAGCTTCCGTTTGATGACAAAGTCTGAGCTGCGGGGACACACACACACACACAGGCTGTTACTGCAAGCTAAGCTCCACTCAGAGAGACAAACCATCTCTTTCTTTCTGCTCTCACGTCAGTAAAAAAAAACGTACAAAATGTATTAAAGAAAAAAGGTCAGGACAACCATCACAGCATCTCCTCTTAGTAGTAGTGTGAGAAAACTCGTATAGCCAGTGTCCAGTTATTCAAAATGCAAGTGAGAGAGAGAGAGAGAGAGAGAGAGAGAGAGAGAGAGAGACAGCGACAGAGAGACAGGGAGAGAAAGACAGAGAGAGACAGACAAAGACAGAGAGAGAGAGAGAGAGAGAGAGAGAGAGAGACAGAGAAAGAGAGAAAGAGAGGGAGAGAGACAGAGAGAGAGAGAGAGAGAGAGACAGCGACAGAGAGAGAGACCCACAGTAAACTAGAGAAGACAGCTGTACATGAGAGTTAATTGTACATGCTTGAGTGAGCAGGATGGGGTGAGAGGGAGGGCAGGGGGTTGATCATTGGTCACTGATTATGTTTTGATACAGAAACTTTGAGCAGCCAAGCAGGTCTAAGCTGTACAACACGTAAATTACACAAACGAGAGACAGGAGAAACTGGACCCATGCACAGCAGTGTTACCTTTTGTTTAACAGAAGTAAACCTTTGAGTATAGCCCATGACACATGTCACATAATCTAAAGGAGGAACATGGCATTTTTTGGCATCGCTTTGGAGTCAAATAAGGGACTGTTTGCCTATAAAGAAACTTTACACATTAAAATGACTTGATTAATAGGAATCGTCCTGGATACGCCAGTCCACCGCATTCGTCCTGTGTACCTAAGAAACACGCAGAATTAATGTCTCAATGTAGAGAGAGAGGAGATCCTGAAGACCTGGAAAAAGCTGAGTAAAGTAACAGTAACAAAGCAATCACACTAAAAAAAAAAAATAAAAAAAAAATGGGCGGAACATTCAGAAATGGTGAAAGCAATATAATTAGCGGACAAGGTGAAACCGGCGGCATTCTATAGTGAGAGTGAGTTAGTAATGCTAACGTGGGTCGGAAAAAGGAAACCCCTCGGTGAATGTAATGAGACGAGGTTTGTGACGTCTGAGAGCGTCTGGGTTGTGATACTGTCTGTGGTGTTGTGGATTGGCTTGGTACAAGTATACAAGTGCTTCGGTACTGCAGCTGGTGCTATTAAGACTCCAGCTACTACAGAATGAAGAACGGTGCCTGGAGTATAAACGACACGTGATGAAGGAGATGATGGAAAATATATATACACAAATCGCTGAGCATGACAAACAGGATGAAATGCTTCTTGTGTTCCATATTTGCTTCAAGCAGAAAATAGAAATGAGATGCAGGTGGTGATTTTATCAGGCTCGTGAAACTTAAAGGTGGGGTCTCCGTTGTTTGAAAGCCAATGTTGACATTTGAAATCACCAAAACAGACACGCCCCTAACCCAAATGGGTCCCACCCTGTTTTGATAGTAAATGAACACAATGAGTAATACTATGATAATATAAATGTGTTTTTGTAGTACTGTGTGTTGTACAGTGAAAGGTTCAGCTCCGTTTCATGCAGAAGGAGACGGTCGACACACCTAGAACCCGAGGCAGAGCTAATGTTAGAGGCAGAAGTCGTAACGTCGCTGATGATAACATGGAAACAGAAGACTTGGAGCGTGTGCGCATGTTTCAGGCACAAAGATTTGCAGTAACGCAAGTAAGTGTATTGACTGATTTAATATTCTGGACTTTAATTGATAGAAAGCCGTATTTTGTTAGTTCTACTTCTTGCCTTATCGTAAGCCTTACTTCGCTTTCTTTCGTTGTTTTTGTCCTCCATGTCAACGATAAAACCGCTTTCTGCTAATGTCACACATGCGCACTGAACACTCTCTCCACCCATATTGACAAGACACGCCCCTTTCGGCTCATTGGCTACACGTTAGTTTTGTTTTTGTTTTGTTTGGCGGCCCGAGTCAGTTTTCTGAAGCATTTCTCAAACAACGGAGACCCCACCTTTAAATCATACTGTCTGTGGAAGCCCGGCATGAAACATGACGAGTCTTTTATAAGCGTGTGTGTAATAAAGGTAATACTAATAGCTGTGACAAAATGATACAAACTGGACAACTGAGAAAAACCGAAAGACAGTGAAGAAAAAACAACGAAAGAGACATGTGATCCACAGAGGAAGAAACAGACAGTGTGCTCCGTTCCCCTGTGTCTCAGTTACATACAGGTTAAGGAAAGTGTTCAGCTCCAGCACGAGATGAACCTGTGGAAACCTAGACTGCTCTCAGAGGGAGGGAAAAAAAAAACAAAATGCTCATTTCACAGGAATTATTGCGGCAAGTCAGTTCTGGAGTTCAAAACAATCCCACACAGCCTCTAAGCAAGGCCAATTGTTTTAGCAGTGCTGTGACTGAGCTGGTTGTCTGTGTGTCCATGGGCATATACTCAAAATATTTACACACAGAGGACTATAGCAGTCACAGGGCCCAGCAGAGGGACCGAGGCACAGCAGGCGCTGCAGACACAACACACACGATGTTGATCTGTTAGAATGTTCACACAGTGTTTATTTGAAGGGGGGAAAAAAAACCCAGCCAAAGCCATCAAACAGAATGACGACAGAGAGACCTCAGCCTCACTGGCCTCAGAACAGTACACACAGATATATGTCCATAAAAATAAATCAGCACTTGGATTCAGAAGCAATGTAGTGGACATCTAGGGCTTGTTTTGTTTGGTTTTAAAAAACTAACCGTTTCAATTTCTTCTATTTTTCTTTCCATACAGAGAGACATTATTGAAGAATGTAGAACGTTAGGCGAGTGAAGGAGGAAATGTTAATTGTCATGCACTAAGAAACACGCACTCACACCCCACAGTGGCAGAAGCTTTGTTGGAGGCGGTGGCAGTAGAAAACGCTACATGTGTAGGGCTAGAAACATTGGTTACATCGTGCTGTTGGCTGGTGCTCGAGGGGTGACGCCTGAGGGCCCCCTGAAAGGAAGTGCCGCTCTGGAACGCACTCACTACATCCATCTGTAAGGAATCAGAGAGTGTGACAGGAGGGCCCAAAGAACGCATACAGGAGAGAGAGAAAGAGAAAGAGAAAGAAAGAGAGAATATGAGAAGAGGGGAGGGGGACAGAAAAAGAAGGGCACCCATATAAAGAGAAGACAGGTAGCAGCATGGAGAGAAAAGGCACTGTATGGAAGTTAACCCCAGCGTTAGCCTCCCTGATATTACCCTGATCAGTACATTAAATCAGAACAACTATCTGACCAGATTTTACACTGCACAAGACGTACTGTGAAGCTAACTGTAAGAAATGATATTGGCACTAATTAAGTGTGAAAAAAGAACAGAACTGGGATCCTGACCTGAAGTTCCTCGACATTGGGCATGAAGGAGAGAGTCAAGGTGAAGTTACCTGAGTCTGTATCCTGTTGAGGCCTCGGAACCAGAGGATTTGCCCCCTGCGAAGCTCACGCTCGGCGTGGTCGATCTCGTCGTGGTCCTCCATGTCCTCTAGCTCCTCGTCTGGGATCTCTTCCTTCTGAGTTCCGTGACCGGCCGTCTTCAGGAACTTCAGGCGACTGGTCGGGATGGAGGAGATCACCTGCACGAGGGCAGAGGAACAGGAAAAGACTCCGTCAAACCCCACACCTCAGTCGAGATACGCGTATAGTGCACTTAAACAGAACCCTGGCATGTGTGTTCTCCGTCTCTGTGTGGGGGATTTACTCTGATGCTGACGTGACAAACGAATTAACGGGTGCGAAAGGTTCGATGAATAAGTGTAAAAGAAAATAAAAGACAAACACAAACAGGAACGTTTTAGCTAACGTCTTAATTTTCACCATAAGTCATTAAAATCCAGACGAATGCTATCAGCTATCTTCCACAGCGTAGGCTAGAATAACGGTGTTGTGTTCCCTTCTGTACATGTGAAATGATTATTTCTGTGAAACACAAACAGCTGCTCTGACTCAAAAATGCTTCCATAAACAAACAACAACATAAAAGAAGACAACGGCTGGATTTCTGGCTCTGACACCGAACAACTCTTTATTGACCTGAATGTATTTTTCCATCACCCACTTTGATTTTCAACCGATTTCAATCCAGACATTGACCACAAGAGGGCAGCGCTGAACCAGGCTGTAACTAAAACGTAGCTAATCCACCTGCTCGACAGGGAAACGTCTGAAATCATCACGGCCGCCTGATGTTCTTTCTACAGAGTTATATTTATATAACTGCAGCCTTACCTGACCCCAGAGCAGACAGCCACAGCCTAAGAAAACGCACCAGAGCCAGTGCTCGATGCTGAGACCCACACAGCTAAAGGGCTTCCCTCCAAACTGAACAATGACAATCTGGAAAGAAAAGGATTAGCGTTAGTGAACATTCACTGGACTGATTTTGTCGTCACCTGCATTCCGATTAGTACCCACCTGGATGATGAACGTGCCGAAGACAATGGAGCAGAAGATAAGGTTGTTGAAGATACCGTCGAAGACGTTCCTTTCGCCGTGGATCTTGCGAGCGTTGATTTCGTTGAAGAGCTGCATCAACACAAAGGTGTTGAAGACGATGGTGTAGTGTTCAGAAGGCGGCGCGTGGAGAGGGGTGTTACGGCCGCTGTCTATGTCGAACAGTTTTTCACCTGATAAAAAGGATAAGGTTAATGGTGAGCAGTATGTACTCACACAGGCGTAATGCCTGCTCAAAAGCAATCACAACATCTCAAACACTCAATCTTTAACCAAAGGCATAACTGTCACACAGTGACACACAGGATACTTCCGGCATAGTTCAATTCACGTGGTGCGTGTCCTCAGAGACACGTCCTTCATTGAACTACGGTTCGAAAAGGTGGCGTGACATGTCTTTGAGGAAGTACAGTACATTTTCCTTCCCAAGCTGGTAGCTGTCATGATTTCATGATAACTAATAATGCTTTTGGGAGTAAAGTGCTGCTGGTTAGCACCTGCAAACAGCAGAGTGAAGATGACGGTGAGCTGGTAAACGGCATGGCCCAGGATGTTCTTCATCATGGTTCTGGAGATTAACGGTTTGTTTCGGCCGTACGGCTTCCTCAGCAGCAGAGACTCCGTGGGAGGCTCCGTAGCCAGAGCCAGTGAGGCAAAGGTGTCCATGATCAGATTTACCCACAACATCTGTACTGCCTTCAATGGAGAATCCTGAGGGGGAAAATGCATAAAATGCAGAACTCAGTAAGTTCCTTCTCGCTAAAGTTATGGGAATAAAATATACTGTTCTGAGATGCTCATTAAAGCGATCAAAATGTTTTCTACAAATTGAGGGATTTTTCGCTCGCTTGTGCTATAATTTCCTTATTAGCTAAATTGTTATTTACTGTATGTTAACTTCTGTAAATAAAAAGAGGTATAAAACATGACAGTCGGGTTCATCCGGTACAAACGATAACCAGAACGCACGTGCACACGTATCAGCCGACAGAAAGTCGTACACGTTACTCTTCATAAAACTGTAGCATCTTCATATTAGACAACAAGCAACACTTGTAGTAAGGGACAAATGTAAAGTAGTCTACATTCTGAGACAGGAAATAATAATAATAATAAATGCTTGGTCAACTCCAGAGAGACTTCCTGTCTGATAATAAGACTGATAACTCCTGCAAGAAAGAAACTGCTAGGTATCAGGTCGAAATGTAGAATCAGGAATTACAACAAACGCCTGTAACTAAGAATGACGTGTAAAACTAACAGCTTCTCACCTGCTCTGGCAACCAAATGAGAACTGAAAAGAGGACTTTATTATTTAAAGAGATGGGCGTGTCATAGAAAAGCACTTTTATTTGAATTAAATTATATTCAGTGTTTTGATCTAAAACACTGTACAGTCTTATTCAGAAATGTCTGGTGTGAGTGCAGATTTTTATTTCAAGCATGCAGGAGCCATCTTGGTGCACAGACACACACAGACACACACGCAGACACACACACACGCAGACACACACACACGCAGACACACACACACGCAGACACACACACACGCAGACACACACACACACGCAGACACCCACAGACACACACAGACTCAATCACACAGACAGACAGACACAGTCACAGACACACAGACAGACACAGTCACAGACACACAGACAGACACAGACAGACACACACAGTCACAGACACACACACACACAGTCACAGACACACACACACAGTCACAGACACACACACACACACAGTCACAGACACACACACACAGTCACAGACACACAGTCACAGACACACACACAGTCACAGACAGACACACACAGTCACAGACCCACACACACAGTCACAGACCCACACACACAGTCACAGACCCACACACACAGTCACAGACCCACACACACAGTCACAGACCCACACACACAGTCACAGACCCACACAGTCACAGATCCACACAGTCACAGACCCACACACACAGAATCACAGACCCACACACACACAGTCACAGACCCACACACACACACAGTCACAGACCCACACACACACAGTCACAGACCCACACACACACACAGTCACAGACCCACACACACACACACAGTCACAGACCCACACACACACACACAGTCACAGACCCACACACACACACAGTCACAGACCCACACACACACACACAGTCACAGACCCCCACACACACACACAGTCACAGACCCACACACACAGTTACAGACCCACACACACACACAGTTACAGACCCACACACACAGTTACAGACCCACACACACAGTCACAGACCCACACACACACACACAGTCACAGACCCACACACACAGTCACAGACCCACACACACAGTCACAGACCCACACACACACACAGTCACAGACCCACACACACACACAGTCACAGACCCACACACACACACAGTCACAGACCCACACACACACACAGTCACAGACCCACACACACACACAGTCACAGACCCACACACACACACAGTCACAGACCCACACACACACACAGTCACAGACCCACACACACACACAGTCACAGACCGACACACACACACACAGACCGACACACACACACACAGACCCACACACACACACAGACCCACACACACACACAGACCCACACACACACAGTCACAGACCCACACACACAGTTACAGACCCACACACACAGTTACAGACCCACACACACAGTCACAGACCCACACACACACACACAGTCACAGACCCCCCCCCCACACACACAGTCACAGACCCCCACACACACACACAGTCACAGACCCCCACACACACACAGTCACAGACCCCCACACACACACAGTCACAGACCCCCACACACACAGTCACAGACCCCCACACACACAGTCACAGACCCCCACACACACAGTCACAGACCCCCACACACACACAGTCACAGACCCACACACACACAGTCACAGACCCACACAGTCACAGACCCACACACACACAGTCACAGACCCCCACACACACAGTCACAGACCCACACACACACAGTCACAGACCCACACACACAGTCCCCCACACACACACACAGTCACAGACCCACACACACACACAGTCACAGACCCACACACACACACAGTCACAGACCCACACACACACACAGTCACAGACCCACACACACACACACACACACACACAGTCACAGACCCACACACACACACACACAGTCACAGACCCACACACACACACACAGTCCCAGACCCACACACACACACACACAGTCCCAGACCCACACACACACACACACAGTCCCAGACCCACACACACACACACAGTCACAGACCCACACACACACACACAGTCACAGACCCACACACACACACACAGTCACAGACCCACACACACACACACAGTCACAGACCCACACACACACACACAGTCACAGACCCACACACACACACACAGTCACAGACCCACACACACACACACAGTCACAGACCCACACACACACACAGTCACAGACCCACACACACACACAGTCACAGACCCACACACACACACACAGTCACAGACCCACACACAGACCCACACACACACACCCACACACACACAGACCCACAGACCCACACACACACAGACCCACACACACACAGACCCACACACACACACAGACACAGACCCACACACAGACACAGACCCACACACACACAGACACAGACCCACACACACACAGACACAGACCCACACACACACAGACACAGACCCACCCACACACAGACACAGACCCACCCACACACACACAGACCCACACACACACACAGACACAGACCCACACACACACACACAGACCCACACACACCCACCCACACACACCCACCCACACAGACCCACACACACACACAGACCCACACACACACACACACACAGACCCACACACAGACCCACACACACACACAGACCCACACACACACACAGACCCACACACACACACAGACCCACACACACACACAGACCCACACACACACACACTGGTATAAAGCATCTTCTAGGAAACTCGATCCTGTTTCACCAAAACATATATTTAAGCTGCGTTTTAAAAGGATTTGCCGTTTCATGGCAACACAAGGAACCAAGAAGTTGACTATCGCCGGTTTACAGCTTATCGGTCTGCTCCAGTTTTAAATCAGTTTGTCCCAAGTGGGTCGTAATCCTCTGCGTCTGTCTCGCACTAATAACCTTCATTTAGAGTTGCCCAGATAACTCTAACAAACTTCCTTAATCCCTCGGTCTGTTTTTCCTGTTAGTCTGTCTGACATGATGTCTTTCATGCTGTTCAGAAGCGTACAGCAGACACTGCATTACCTGTGTGATGCAAGCTCCGGTGAAGGCCACGATCACAGCCACTACGTTGACGGTGAGCTGGAACTGCAGGAATTTGGAGATGCTGTCGTAGACGTTGCGGCCCCACATGACCGCTTTGACGATGCTGGAGAAGTTGTCGTCGGTGAGAATGATGTCAGAAGCCTCTTTAGCTACATCTGTGCCTGCGATGCCCTGAGAACACCAACAAAAAGACAATGACACAAGTCTGCATACGCAGTCTATAGATGCATGTATCTGCCTTAAACGTTATTGTGGAACGTATCGGTCCATTTCATGCATAAGGGTCCGTACCATAGCAAATCCGACGTCAGCCTTTTTCAAGGCAGGGCCGTCGTTCGTACCGTCTCCCGTTACTGCTACTACTTGTCTCTGTTCTAAGGCAGTGCTGTCAATGATGCCTGAAAATGAAACCTTAGAAAGTAAACACTTCTGCACAATATAATTTGTTTATTCTTGTTCATAAAACAATGTGTGGGGGGGAAAAACCCCAACAGAATACCTTTAACTAACGTATGCTTGTCTGTCGGAGAGGATCTCGCCAGGACTCGGAGTTTCGGCCATATTTTATCAATTCGCTCCTGTTCAATCTATAAAACAAGCCTTTCAGGACTTCTAGTATTCTTAAAATCTGTACGTGTGTGTGTGCTCTCTGGCAGAAAGAGCTTTTATCTCACCTCTCCTTTCTCGTTGCGTATCCGCCGGTTGAACTCTTTACCTTCCAGGCAGAGAAAATCATCTCCAGGCTGCAGGATGCCACATTTAGTTGCTATGGCACGGGCTGTGTTGATGTTGTCCCCGGTCACCATGCGCACTGTAATCCCGGCACGCTGGCACTTTCTAATAGCGTCTGGGACCTGATTGAGAGAAGCGGGTCAGATGCTCCACCTCACGTAGCGCTGAAATTTAACAGCTGTTCCTAATGATTTACAAACCAAACGCAAAAGTCATACTTCCGGTCTGACGGGGTCCTCGATGCCCACCACGCACACACAGGTGAGTCTGGAGAGTATCTCGGCCTCGTTTTCCCACTCGGGTTCCCCTTCGGAGGCGGGGAAGTCTCTGTAGGCCAGGCATATTGTCCTCAGGCCTTCAGACGCCATGGGCTCGATCACTTTCTTCACCATGTCGTCTCTGTCTCTGGGCCGGAACACCTTGGTCTCACCATTGGCTGTAAGGATCTTAAAACATCTAAACAGGGAACAAGGAGTACAGGGAGAAACGATTATGAAACAGCAGCATGAGAAGCACCATCTGTGTATTTCCTCTGGAGAAATGCATAGGTAGCCTGGACGCTAGATTTGGATAAGCCAGAGGGGGAAAGGAGGGGGGAAACGGAGCGGAGAAAGGAGAAGGAAAAAAAAAAAAAAAAAAAGCAAGCAAGCATCTGACGCCTACTTCTTGAGTAGAATTTCCGAGGCTCCTTTGCTGAACATCCGGAAGCTTCCGTCAGCGTTCTTCAGCACGGTGCTCATGGATTTCCTGACAGAGTTGAAAGTGTAAACTTTATAGAGTTTCTCCTCTGGGATCTCGTTGCGGATTGCTTGGTAGTCTTTTTTCAGGTCCAGCACAAAGCCAAGCAAGGCACATTCGGTTTTGTTGCCCACTTGACGGGCCAGACCTCCCTCCTTCTCAGGAGGCTGTGAGGAAAAGACGAAAAGCAAATCATCATTAATTCATTTTTTATTATTTAATCAAACCCAGCTAAACTAAAGCAAGGACTTGCACAATGGATGCAGGTGCAACTCACCATGATCTTGGTGGTGTAAGCACTGTTGACACTGATGCCCAGAACGAGCAGGTCCATGGTGCTGGCAGGGATTACCTCCGGCTCAGGGACCTTCCTGTAGTGCTGTTCTGCGATGTAAACCTGCACGACGGTCATCCTGTTCATGGTTAGAGTGCCTGTTTTATCTGAACAGATGGCAGTAGCATTGCCCATGGTCTCGCAGGCATCTAAATGCCTTACCAAATTGTTGTCCTTCATCATTTTCTGGAAAATAAGAAAAAAAAGGGGGTGGGATGGGAAAGTGGGGGCATTACAGGATTAGACAGGGTGAGGACAAGATTAAGTAAAAGATATAATATATATAAAAGCAGGCCGTGTAAATGTAAAAGCTACGGTGAGATATTCTCAACAACGTGAACTGCGTGTTGTCCAACATGGTGGTCAGCGATATAGCTGATAAGCGGGACATACTTTGACAGAGTAAGCCAGCGAAATAGTGACGGCAAGAGGCAGACCCTCGGGGACGGCCACCACCAGGACGGTCACGCCGATGATGAAGAACTTGACGAAATACTGGATGTATATGGGTGTGCAGCTCTTCTCCCATGGAAGGCCTTGCAGCCAAAAGGTGTTCACTATAAACAACACCACCAGGATAAGGACAGTGATGGCAGACATCACCAGACCTGCACAGAGATAAGAAAAGCACACCCTTAAACCAGCGTTACACCCAAAAGCTCAGAGCCTAGCTGAAAACAACAGGGTTAGATTCAGGAAAAAAAAAAGGCACCACAGGATGGTAATAAACCGCACAGCGAATCCCTAAGAAGAGGAGTAAGAGTGAAATTTGACAATTAGGACGAGAACTAAAATGTTCTGACCTGCTTTGCCGATTTGGACTGCTAGTTTAGTCAGCTTCCCTTGGAGAACAGATTTCTCTTTTTTTGGCAAGTTGGCTTTGCGCTTCTCCTCTGCATCTGCCCCTTCGTCACTGTTCAGGGGTTGCATTTCCATTGCTGCTCCATCCTGGGCTTTAGCTGAACACAACACAAAAATAGAGAATAAGAGAGAGATTTGTGTCTGAGAGACAATATACGTAATGATAATAATAACAACAACAACAGTGAGTTTGTAGCCCTGAGCATGGTGATAAACTCCTTTTTTTTCCACCTCCAAACATCATGTTCTGTACTTCAGTCTACCCTTCAATCTCTTTTGTTTAACAGCTACATTTTTCATTTGTGTGGCAACAAAGGGCTTGGGTTCGGGTCCAGCTGTGCGACAAGCTTTGTGAGTCTTGGAGCACCGGATATAATGGGTCTCGTTCTCTGTGGGAGAGAATGACTGTAGGGTCCCTCTGTGCTCCCTGCGAGCAAACAGGCCATGTTCATGCATGCACAAAAGGCGCATGGAAACTAGGGCACCTCACTAGGATTAAGCATTTCTTTCTAAATAGTGAATAAAAATGCAACAAGATGTGCTATAAATTTAAAGAAAAAAAGGTGGTGGGGTTCATCACGGTAACCGCACGCGTCCAACGGCGATCTGTCCGAGCAACCCAGGCCTTAATACAGGCTCAAAGTATTATCAGTGGTGTATCACACAAACCCACACCCGTCATTGCTGTGATGAAATAAGCACGTTAAATATCAGCATGTCTCTGTGAGCGTGTGTGTAACAGTGCAAACACACTCACACACCCCAGTATAAGCCAGAGGGATATCTGTAACCCCTGTGTGACGTGTTTATAGCACCACGGTTGAAGTACGGGCTGCAGTTAGAAGATACACATGGTGAACTGTGTGCATCCTGCTTGTTCTGTGCTGCGTTAGAACCGCTTTCCACTGTGGTATTAGACCTCCTTCCCAGCAAGTGTGGAAAGGAGAGAGGCGCTGTGTAGCCTTTGCTTCAGTAAACACCGCAGTCCTGCTTCAATATCAAACCCAGACTAAATAACACATAACAGACATCCTGTTATCAGAACAGGCACCAGACACAGTTGGCTCGAACGAGACACTCCTCTGTGACTCGTGAGTTTCTCAACAGTAAATGTTCACACTTTAATTAATGCTGAAGGCTCTTTAAAGCCCATTACACACACTGGCCACTTCATTAGGAATACCTGCGTGTCCATGTAGTTCTCTAACAGGCCAGTCATGTGCCAGCAGCATGATGTATAAAATCATGAACATACAGGTCACGAGCTTCGGTTAAGGTTCACGTCAAACGTCACACTGAGTAAAATAAAAGTCTGTAGCTTTAACCGTGGCATGGTTATTGGAGCCAGATGGGCCGATTTGAATGCTTCAGAAAATGTAGATCTCCTGGGATTCTCGATAGTTTACACGGAGTGGCACGGAAAAAAAAAAAATCTCCCTGAGATGATATGACGAAGAAAACCCGAGAGGGAACCTCATCCTCATGGCTGCTTATTGGGATCTTTGTAAATGAGGACTTTTTTTTTGCTGCACAAATCTTTCGGTGTGGAAGGTCTCTTAAATTCATTATCCATTATCTATGATCCATCAAGCCTGCTTCAATAGAAATGTGGTTCTTTATTCAAATGACAGCGATATCTAAAAACGACAGGAAAAAAGCTTTTCCCCACAAAGCGAGTGAAGAAAGTTTCCTGTCAGTGATCTGACTTTAGATGCTTGCTGGAGAAAGACTGAAAGCTGTGATGTTGGTGCTGTTGTCCGTCCTCTCTGTGGTCCGCTGAGGGACGTTGACATATCAGGACACTTTAGTGCTCATCGGATGCTCATCACTTAATGATCGGATTTTTCTTTGAAAAAAATGCATCATGCCAATAAAGCTGAACTGGGTACATACTGTACCTCACAAAGCTACGCACACACGCACTCTCGTACACTCTCACAGCTTTAATGACTATCCGATAGAAGTAATGGGTTAAGGCGATGGCTTTAACGCAAGCTGCAGCACCTCTGAGATTGCCAGCTAAGCCAATATGTGGCTCATTATGCAGTTAAGTCAATAGGGTTACTCACCTTTCTTTCTGTTCTCCACAGAGCCATCTTGCTTTTTGTCTATGGAGAGAAAGAGCACACGTCAGAAATGCTCTGAAACGTATTCACCGGTCCCACGCTGTGCTCGAGATTATTCTTCCGCATCCATTTAAACATATTTCCAATTATGCAAATGCTCTCTTTGATTTAATAGGGTGAGAGGCAGCACTTAGTATTTTATCCAGGTAAAAAAAAAACATGTGGGTTAAGGTCTTAATGCAGAATGACAATCTTTGGCCAGGCCACCCTGAATGTGTGTGTGTCACCTGTGTGTGTGTGCGTGTGTCACCTGTGTGTGTGTGCGCGCGTGTGTCAGTCTGTGTCACCTGTGTGTGTGTGTGTGTGTGTGTGTGTGAGACACCTGTGTGTGTGTCACCTCTGTGTGTCACCTGTGTGTGTGTGTGTGTGTGACCTGTGTGTGTGTGTGTGAGACCTGTGTGTGTGTGACCTGTGTGTGTGTAACCTGTGTGTGTGTGTGACCTGTGTGTGTGTGTGACCTGTGTGTGTGTGACCTGTGTGTGTGTGTGTGACCTGTGTGTGTGTGTGTGTGACCTGTGTGTGTGTGTGTGTGACCTGTGTGTGTGTGTGTGTGACCTGTGTGTGTGTGTGTGACCTGTGTGTGTGTGTGTGTGACCTGTGTGACCTGTGTGTGTGTGTGTGTGTGTGACCTGTGTGTGTGTGTGTGTGTGTGACCTGTGTGTGTGTGTGTGTGACCTGTGACCCGTGTGTGTGTGTGTGTGTGTGTGTGACCTCTGTGTGTGTGTGTGTGTGACCTGTGTGTGTGACCTGTGTGTGCGCGTCTGAGTGTGTCACCTGTGTGTGTGTGTGTGTCACCTGTGTGTGTGTGTGTTTCACCTGTGTGTGTGTGTGAATGTGTGTGTGTGTGTGTGTGTGTGTGTGTGTGTGTGTGTGTGTGTGTGTGTGTGTGTGTCACCTGTGTGTGTGTGCCTGTATGCATGCAGTTGTGATCTAAGCTGCATGTTGAATAAAAACATGGCCCAGGGTTTAGTGAGTGCTGAGCTGCTGAAAGGTTTAGGGGCTTTCATTGGAACGACTAAAACAAGCACAGGAGGCTGCTGAAATTCATTACAAATGCTTTTGGCTAATGGAGCACAAATCCTTGCCATATGCTAAATTGGGGATACGAAGAACAGATCGCCAATAAATAAACAAACAAACAAATAACTAACTAAATATTTCAGCTCCATTTGGTCCTTGCTGAACGGCAGTAGCAAAAGGACAAAACACAACAACTAATGAAGCTTTCTAGACGTTTCTATTTCTGTACAAAACATCCCATAGTATTACATAACAAATACTTCTAATATTTTAAGCGTCTAAATAAATAAACCAGTATCAAATAATAGCAGTTGTAATGAATAGCAACTATTGATCAGGTAACGTAAAGGACGTTGTATTGATAGGTCATGTGACCAAAATCAGAACGAGGTCTGAGTAAACTAGACCAGCTACAGCAGAACATCAACTATTTGATGAAAATATCTTCAATATAGTGAAACAACCAACAATTCCTACAGCATTACAATAAAGACTATTTTACTCAACTCAAGCTTTACATTTGAAATCTGATATTTGGTTTACTGTGATATGAAAATAAGAAACACTGGACACATTGAAATATATTCAAGGTCATTTTGTCATCTTTTATGTCAATCTGAAACCACTGCTCCACAATCACATCATGCCCTACATCCTCATCATACACGTCCATTTCTTTTAGAAACAAAAAAAATAAAAAATTAAATTAGAGGTGAAAAATTTGTCTCAAAATCTTTTTTTTTTTTTTAAATTAAGAACCAATAATCCTAAAAACTGCATCGTTTGTATAAACAAATGTAACGCTTGTGATATCTAGTGTGTTAAGAATTCGCCTTGGCTTAAATACTCAAATGTGAAGTTCTTTTGTTTAGTTTTTCGTATGCAAATTGTATTCAAATCGATCAGTAGCATTTGATCTGGCAACCCCGGTGTCTAGCGCTTCGTGGATACGGCCTTAAATGGCCAGAGACTCGGCGCCGCAGTGTTGGTCTATGGCGAGTGAACCTGACTGAGCAGGAAATAAAGCATACATTACTCTAACCCACAGTAAGTCAGGCATTAGTGCAGTCCTGATAGTCGTGTGCGCGCGCATTTGCACAACAGATATAGTGCACTTTCACCCTTACACAAGCGGACACGCCCAAATTAGATAACAGTTTTTCTTTGGATAAGAACAGCGCTGCTGTCTCTACACAAGCGGAAAGGCCACAGACTAACGTGGCTGATCTATTTTAAAACAGGTCAGACTGCCAGAGAGGCTGGAAGGACACCAAATAATAGTGCAGGCATACTTTTTTTGTCTTTCTTCCTCTCTTTTTCTTTCTTCTTCTCCTCTTTTTCGTCATCATCATCCTCCTCTCCTGCCCCGAGCAGCGTGAAGATGATTCCGGTCTGGGAGTTGACTCCGATGGCGGTGACGACCATTTTTCCAGAGCCCTCCATGACATGGGTACCTGTACACAAGAGGACGCACGGGTGAGGGCATGCCATTTGGTTGCAAGTACAATAAACACAACGGTTCGCACACACAAACAAACATGCAGTGTTTAATTTCTGCGTAAGTGCTATCTAAATATGGGCTGTCTTTCGGAACAAACGACCCAAAGAAGCAGCTATTTATAAAGCACCGAGAGCTTCCTTTGACAATTAAGCAAAGTCGGATTAAGGCTGCTGCTGCTTCGTATTACAACACCGAAGAAAGGCCTAAATAAAAATACCACCTTGCTCTTGAGCTTTCTTTCACGGGGCAAAAGCACGGGGTGATTATAGAGTGTACATGGACCTTCGTTCGCATGCGATACCGCAGCATTTCCCCATATAGCTGACCCAGCTAATCAGCATCATTTATATTTCATAACTTTAACTGCCTGATGGAAAAAGTACTCGATACTTTAAAATGGAAAAATTGCGACCTGAGGTACGTCTATAAACAGGAAGAGGAATTTTAAGGGATTTTGTGTGTCGGTACAAAATCCAAACACATAAAACTCCAGCTGGTATCCATCATTGGATCGAATAGCATCCGCTGGATTACAGAACGCTCAGCAATCAGCATAATACACGATTTGCAGTATTAAATAATAATTATTATTAAAAATAATAGTTTTAAAGAAGGTCTGAGGTTTTGAATAGTATTAAAAAGACTGAAAAAATATTAAATCACACTTTCAGCATTTTCATTCTCATTTCAGTTTAATTTGCAAATATTATTGCCTAGATATTTTGATCTAGATATTAGGGCTGGGTGATTTGATAATGTAACAGTGACATTACATTATTTACACGTCTCTGAGATATTTTGAAGCCTATACTGTAACAAACCTTCTGCGATTTCGACTCGCAGGAAACAAATTAAACTATCGTCAAAATAACTTTATAAAGTATTTATAAGATCTTTTCACTTGTCATCGGTCAGGATTAAAAATGTGAAGGTGTTAATGAGATAAATGTAGTCACGTTAAACGAGATAATCGTCCCTTTCCCCTGATGACCGCTGCTTACAGCACACAGTCACTTATAGAGAACACTCAGCACCAAGGATTAGAGTATGCTGATGACTACAGTGACAAAATAAAGCTTTTCACCTGATGATGACGTGACCAAACTCGACCATGAAACGCTAGCAGAAGAGCAACGGCCACCTCAACCACTGGATTTTGTAATGGTGTGGTTTGGAACTGAATAGTTAGCGGTCCACATGCGCAGGAGCCTGAGATGACTGACAGATCCCTGATTACATAAAGCGTTGAGCCACGGCAGACTCTCCAGTGGAGGTGTGAGTGAATATTAAACAGGCTGATGATCGGACTCATTTAAATACTCTGAGAAAACGTGTCCAAATAAAACTGTACAACACCTCACTGTGCTCGAGATCAAATTTGCGCTCATTTACACGCCGCGTTTAACGGCAGCGCCGTCGGCTTCGTACCTGACAACAGCATTGGATCTTTATCTATCAGCTTCTTCACGTGGTCCGATTCTCCTGTCAGAGAGCTCTCGTCGATTTTAAGATCGTTCCCTTGGATGAGAACGCCGTCGGCGGGTAAGAGGTCACCTGCACAACGACAAGAACAATGAGAAGAACGTCATATCATTTCCACAGCCAGCTCTCGCATGCCCTGCAGAAGGTGAAAGCAAACGTATGCTTCCTGAAGAGACAGGTGAAAGCCAGCAGACACACGTCACAGGGTGGAAGGAGCCATCTGCCCTCTTCTAGATACACGAGCTCAGGGAAGGCTGCAGTGGGCCAGTCGAGAGCATGTCATGTTAAACCACGTTCTGCGTCACGGCCGTGTAAAGCGTGAGCTTACCGTATTTGATTTGTGCGACATCCCCGACTACGATCTCAGCCACGGGGATCTGAATGACTTGCCCGGCGCGCACCACTGTAAACTTCTGCTCTTGTTCAATGCGGCTCTGTAAGCCACGGAACTGCTTCTCTTTACTCCAGTCGTTAAAGGCGGTCACTAGCACCACGCAGATTACAGAAAGGAGGATGGCAGCTCCTTCGATCCATCCTGCCTCGGACTCGCCCTCGTCTTCTACTCCTCCTGATCCTTCCCCGCATTCTACACGCACAAAAAACACACGACACTTTTAACAAAAGAAAAACAAAACAAAAAAACAGCTTACCGAACAATATCAGATTAAAAAACTTTGCAAAAGGTATCGTGAGAATTTAAAAACGGTGCTTACTGTGATCGTTTGTTTCCGGAGGTCTATAAAAAGAAAGGCCTAATGAAATTATGGCTGCCACTTCTAGAATGATCAACGTTACGTCTTGTAACGCTTCCCATACTAACTGAAGAAAAGTTTTTGGCTTTTTCGGAGGTATAAAGTTCTGTCCAAACACTGATTTTCTGCTTTCGATATCAGCAAGGTTCCCACTTAAACCTGGGGGGGGGGAAAAGAGAACAGAAATGTCATATTTGATTACAAGCATTAAACACGTCTAACTATGTGAATACAGATGTGCTGATTCAGTATAAATATTAAAAAAAAACACCATAAGAACTAACAAAGCAAAGATCAAGGTTACATTTGATCAACATCTGGCAGCACTGCATCGCATCGATGACCTACATTCCAGCTGTCGCCTGAGAGCCAGTTTTAGCTGCAAGACTCTCATTTAGGCAAATTTCCCTTTATTCCAAGCGTTTCTGTTGAACACAGAATTCATGCCTCGGCTGCTTCGATTTGCATAGTGCGCTCACACAAGCGCTGAGAAACACAACACACGACCTGCAACATTATACTGTACATGTGAAAACAGGCTTCAGTTACTTTTTGCAGATAAGCACCATGAGCTAACTGTACTAGCTACAAACACACTCCACTGGTGCGAACCATCTCTACTACGTCCTTACACACTATTTTTATTGATTTATTTCTTTTACAATTCACACTAAACTGCTTTGGATGCATGATGTTAAAAAAAATAAATAAATAAATAAATAAATAAAAAATCAGGATTTGGTCATTGATAGAGTAAATGAACTTATTTGACTGCGTCAGGAATGAATCATGTAGGATGTGACTACGGTGCTGACAGAACCTAAGTAAAATAAATAAATAAATGGAGGAGTGAAGATAAGTCATTGAGAAAGTGTGGCTGCAGTCGGTAAATGGCTGAGAATGGAAATTCGATGTCTTTAGTACATACAACTTGTCAGCAGTACAAACAGACTTTTATCACCAGCAAAACAAAACAAGTCGCTCTTGACTTACAGGAGACACACAGGAGAGAGAGAGAGAGAGAGAGAGAGAGAGAGAGAGAGGGGAGATATAAAACTGTAACTATCCTCACTCACTCATTTTCTACCACTTATCCGAACTACCTCGGGTCACGGGGAGCCTGTGCCTATCTCAGGCTTCATCGGGCATCAAGGCAGGATACACCCTGGACGGAGTGCCAACCCATCGCAGGGTGCACACACACACACACACTCTCATTCACTCACGCAATCACACACTACGGACAATTTTTCCAGTGATGCCAATCAACCTACCATGCATGTCTTTGGACCGGGGGAGGAAACCGGAGTACCCGGAGGAAACCCCCGAGGCACAGGGAGAACATGCAAACTCCACACACACAAGGTGGAGACGGGAATCGAACCCCCAGCCCTGGAGGTGTGAGGCGAACGTGCTAACCACTAAGTCACCGTGGCCCCCCGTAACTATCCTATACATCCTATATATCCTATTCTGTACGCTTAACAAAACCATTACCCGTATCAACGTGAGCTAACGTACCTAACAGAGGCTTGAACGTAACGCACAACCTCCAGACCTTTGAGTACGTAACTGTTTAACGTGGTCGACTTGTTGGAGTACGGGCACGTTTGCCGCTCTGCATTGTTTCTGTATGTGGTTGAATCTCAGATGATGTGGACTGTATGCGGAGGGCAGAACACCATTGTTTTAAAAAAATCTAATCAAATTATATACATATTATACGCAAAATAATGAAAAGGTAATAACATCCTCACTTTATAATGTGTGTACAAAAAAAAACGTTGACAGGTGGAGATTTTTGTGATGTTCACACAAATGCAGAGTCACCGGTGCTGAGCATTATCTTTGTGTGTGTGTGTGTGTGTGTGTGTGTGTTTGAGTGTGTGAGAGAGAGAGAGAGAAAGACAGAATTGGCAGAGGAATCAGCACAGTCCATTGTCATGTTGATGATGATATGCGTCATTACTGAAGAAACTGAAACTTGCTCTTTCGCGCGCCCTCATTACTTATTCAGACACCGTCTTTCATTCCACCACACGGTAAATGACAAAAAATTCCACAGTGGTGTTGTTTTGAGTGAGCGTGTGTGTGAAATGAAGTGACGTGACTCTGGCAGGAATTATGTGCTCGGACAAGGTGAGCGAGCTGCTGTGACGTGACACGATGCGAAGGTCTTGACGAGTCGGGAGCTCAGACAAACACAAGAACAAGATGATTAGACATCTGGGCCATTTGTTTTGCTTTTTTAGTAGTCACCTGATGGACAAGAAGCATCTCCTTCTATAGTTTAAGGAAAGAAAAAAAAATTGCTCTACTTGTGATTGTCATTCACAAAATAAACAAAGTTGTTCTGAGTAAAATCTCTGCGCTCGCTGCACTACACACATCAGCCTTTACTAGTCGTTAATTAGCTTGCACAAAATCACACGTGACCGTTTTAAAACCCATTCAGAATACATGCACAGGACACACTGACACCTCTCTCTTCGTTTAAAAAAAAATAACACCATGAATATCTCTTATGTGCGATGGTTAGATAAATTTCCTGAGCTCTTGATCAAACGGATATGGACTTTTGGCCAAGATCGCAAACAGGCTTTTTTGTCGTCTAATATAAAGGAAATGAAACGCTTATTATATCTGTGGTGATGCTCTAAATAGCTTTATATACTTTATTAACGTGACTTAGGGACGGAACGTGAGGGACGGAAGCAGGGAGAGAGGAAAAAAAAGAAGCATTAGAAGGACAAGTGGAAAAGGAGATGGAGAAAGAAGGATGGAAGCGAGGGTGGAAAAAGAGAGGAGGAGTCATGGAAGGAAGGAGGGAAGGGAGGGAGAGAAGGAGGCAGGAAAAGATGGAAGTAAAGAAAAAAAAGGGGGGGTGGGTGTGGAATGAAGGGAGGTAGGAAGGGAAGGCAGGAAGGAAGGAGGTAAAGAAGGAAGTAAGAGATGGAAGGAAAGGAAGGAAGGGATAGATGTGTGGAAGGATTTTTATACTCTAATCTCATTACTAGCTCATTAAAAGATCCTTTTCCCTTGTTTTATGTCGCAGTACACACAATGGCGTCTATAATCACATCCCGTGAGACGAGAAGAGAACAGCAAAGGCACAGTCCGTGTTTCCACAATACTACCTTTGTGTCCACGCTTTTGCATCAGCAACAAGGGTGAGATTAAAGTCCAGCAAAGAGAAAGGCAAAAACATTAGAGCTTCCCTCTCTCGCAGGCCCATCAACATGTGCGTTTCCATGCCATTTAATCACATCTGCATACACCCCTTTCACGGCGCACTCAAGAGGATGCTTTAATTCCCGCTAGGGTGACGTGACCACGTTTGAAACAGGCTGTAATTATGGTTTAAAAAGCAAGGTGACAGACAACCCTGACTGCAAGTAATTCAAATCGCTGACTGCTCCTGCAAATAGATTCGGTCCAGCTTCATTCTGCAGAACTGCACTTCTACTTACAGACGCAACGCTTCAGCCGCCGATTTATTCTCTTTCTACAATCCTGAGCTCCATGAGACAACTCTAATCTCCTGAGCAGAATAAACATGCAAATAATCTCAGTTCCTACCTCCTGTCACGTGACTGTAATTTTGATAAACTTGACATAACGTACTTAACACAACAGGGCACAGGTTCAGAGAAACTCCTGAAGTGGGCTGGTACAAAGCACCGACACCAGAAACTCCTTCAGTAAAATGTTCAATAAACATTTCCATACAGAAAACTTTTGACAGTGTTTATATGTTTTCTTGGACAAACAGCATTTATTAATCTGTTTATTATTATGACTATAAATATGATTATGTATAAATACATACAAGTGGCAGTGAACGTGAGAGTTGCGAGATAGACACGCATCAGAACGGTTCGTTAATCTAGGCTTAAGCGTCGGGGGTGAGTTGGGGGCTGAACCGCATCGTTTTCGTTTCATTTACATCTTTCACTTGCCAACAATTACCATGTGTAATGAACGACACATTGTGCATTTTAACACTTCATAGTTACATTTAATGTTAGTTCCTGTTCTCGCTCACATCACTGTTATATAGAGTCCCCCTCCACGACTCTCCCTGTCTCACTATCTCCTTCATTCTTTCCCCTTTTATGTCTTTTTATTTTTTTATATATTTGCATTTCTTTCTCTTTGTTGCTGTAACAGAGAAATTTCCCCATTTTGGGACGAATAAAGGTATATCTTATCTTATTATATCTTATCTTTTTCCCCTCCTCTCTCTCTCTCCCTCACCATCTCTCTCTCTCTTGCAGTGTCATTTTACCCAAAAAAAAAAATAAATTTAAAGTGAGCACAAACTTTTCTGAGCTGAAGAATTTTCCTTTAAAAAAACCACATCTCCTTCGGTAAATGTTAAAGTGTGTCTCCCAAACACATCACCAAATCAGCTAGTGAATCTGCAACAATTTTTTACAAACTGTTCATTACTAGTCTTAGATTATATTGACGGTCCGCTGTGTGAAATTGCAATAGAAAAGACGAGAAATTAAAACCGTCTGTCATTCATGTCAGAGCTATGTTCAGACCAGCTGACCAATCAGATTCCAGAAGTGAACGCACCGACCAATCAGATTCCAGAAGTGAACGCACCGACCAATCAGATTCCGGAAGTGAACGCACTGACCAATCAGATTCCAGAAGTGAACGCACCGACCAATCAGATTCCAGAAGTGAACGCACCGACCAATCAGATTCCGGAAGTGAACGCACCGACCAATCAGATTCCAGAAGTGAACGCACCGACCAATCAGATTCCGGAAGTGAACGCACCGACCAATCAGATTCCGGAAGTGAACGCACCGACCAATCAGATTCCGGAAGTGAACGCACCGACCAATCAGATTCCGGAAGTGAACGCCCTGACCAATCAGATTCCGGAAGTGAACGCCCTGACCAATCAGATTCCGGAAGTGAACGCACTGACCAATCAGATTCCGGAAGTGAACGCACTGCTATAAAGTGAATAACTGAAGAGAAAGTAATTACGATTAGCAGCTGAACACTTCAGAATGAAGCACTTGGCAGAGGTTCTGATAAAGTAAAAATGTAACCTTAAGAGAAAGTGATGTATAAATATATCTGGATATTATTAAAGATATCGGTCAACAACAGCACAGAAATAAATGTGCTCAGTGTTCAGATTAAAATCCATCGAACGTTCAGCTTACAGCAAATGATTTAACCGTGTAATGTTTTTAATGTATTTGAATATTAGAACGATTCTCGCTGACGTTGTGTAGACGTAGAGCGCATCAGATATTACACCGGTGATGAATCACCTACAGATGTTTAGTGACCTCACAGATGTGACTAGCGGTTTAAATCAATCATCACGCATCTCGTTATCATTCTGACCACCAAAAATTCATTTGTTAAATTAAAATAAATGAATTATCGTTTTTATACAGACTCCACCACGGTGTTGCATTGTTTATAAATCTGATTACAAAAGATTTTTAAAAATAATAATAAAAAAAATTAAATATGTAATACGAATCGAATGAAAGCGTGATCAGAGTGTTCGACTCCTCTCTCTTGTCTGCTTGTACAGGCTGTCTAAACATCTTATGGCCTGCTAATAAAACTTTGAAGTGAACAGAAGGTTAAAAAAAAAAAAAAAGTGCCTGTGTCTCTTCTGCTCGCTTTTGTCCATTAGCTTAGATATGGAAAGCTCCGACATCTGTCTCGCAATGGCATATTATTTGATCGATCGGTCCATGGCATACGTGTTTTGAAATCTCTTTTTAATGTTCTAGCATGAGCATTTTTTTTTTAAACCTTCCCTGATTTGATTCATGTGTGTAATCTATTCGAGTTGAGTTCTTCTTCATCGTACTACTGTAGAGCAACAGAACCCTGCTCCTGCTCCAGAACTCTACTGACTCAACGTCTATGTTTAGATTGGTCTATTCACGATGACACTTCACACCCTAGGAGTCCGGGCACGAACGGGAGCTGTACAGTGCCAGTGTTTTGCTCACATTTGCAAGTTAAAATAATCATGTGCAAATGAGAAGATCTTTACGAGCATTGTTGTAAATGATCAGTCACACCGGCGCTGAGCCGGGTGAACATTTCGTTTAGGAATACGTGATAAGACGGAAAGGTGTAAACGGAGACGAAAGAATGAACTGCAACGGAAGCCGAGCGTTTTGAAATAAGCACAATTCCGTGGACAGAGCTCTAACTAGGGCTGGGGGATGGGCCTGAGTCATCGGATACCGCCGTCGTCTAAAACGTAAATCGACTCTAATCCTGTGACATACGATTTGGAAACGGATAGCGGTGAAAAAAGCGGAAAAAAGTCGTTTTGAGTCAGCTTCCTACTTAAGCTGAGTATTTCCACCAATGACGTGCAATCATAGTGTCCCACACGAGTTGGGGAATAACACGCGACTCTGATCGTGGACCAAAAATGTGTAATGTGTTGGGGACAAAAATAAGAGAGGTGTGTTGGGTAGATTTAAAAAAAAAAAGACAGAAAGGGTAAAAAAGAGGAAATCAGCATGAGATGGTTGAGAAAGAGGTTACCATGGCAACCCTGCTGTAAAACAGTCTTATTTGGCTGTGGTGTAATTGCTTACCACTTGATTTTTTGGTGTTTATAATTAGTGCAACTATTACGACGCTGTTTTTGTTTGGCTCTCGCGCGGCCATACCGCTAACGTGACAGAAAGAGTCGAGACGTTACGGGTTATTAGGTTCGAGTGTTCAGGATTTCAGCTGTTCACTGGGACTTTAAATCACAAGTGTAACATGTTGTCATGGACTGTTGTGTAATTAGAGGAACCTTTAGTTAGCGAGAGAAGTGCACTGAGGATATATTCTCAGAAGTAGCATGCTCTTGGGCGAGGGGGACAGAGCGGCGTGGGACGCTGCAGTGGATCTGACTGCAGTGTTTGCACCTTTGCTTTGGTGCATGCTACACACACACACACACACACACACACACACACACACACATACACACACACACACTGCACAAAAACACAGCTACTTAGTTGAAACTCAAATGCAAAACGCACACATTTCTGTATACTTAAAAAGATCTAATGCTGTGGCATTTAAAGCGTTTATGACGGTGGAACATGAAGCCATGCTCATAATCCACTGATGACAAAATGAATTCAATTGCACACTTCCTAAGATTAGTAAATTAGAGATGTCTATTTAGAGATCTAAAGTCATTAATTTGTGATGAAGCACCGCCCGTAGGATCTACAGTGACTACTGAGATGAAGCGCATCCCAACAAACAAGCATTTAAGATTGGTCATTGTTCAAATGACTGCATACACTTTTGCTAAACCCACATCTTACTGCACTATTGCTCCTTAATGCCTAGATAAACATCTAATCAAAACTTCTAACCAAAATCCCAATTCCTATTGACTGACTTATGTAAAAATAAATAAATAAATAATTCAAAACTGGGAGCGAAACCACTTTAAATCATAGCAGTGATTTCAACATTATTTCCTTTCCAGTATGATGTCAAGAAACAAACAGCCTAAAAATAAACATTTCCCCAAGTGGCCCGAGTCTGGAATTCGTCACTTCCTGTGAGGCAGGAAACAGGAGTATACGATGTCAGATAGCTGATATAGACCGGTCTTCAAACATGGAGCGGTTTGTCGTAATGAAAAGCTGTGTAGAAAATATTTTTCACTATGATTCGATTTAAACATGACGGATTTCGTTTTTTCCTTCTAACTCGTATGCGACCGGGAGAAGGGAGGCGTGGAGTATTAAAGAATAATGTGTGTATGATGTCTAATGTCGAGATACAACATATTTCTGTTCATACTGTTGCAACAAAGAAATGCCAGAGGTTGTCTGAGAGTCAGCAGTTTGCAGGTTACATTACGTTCTAATTATCTTAACTATGAAAACCACCAAAGTGCCACGGTCAAGTCATTAGTTCATTAAAACTGACTGAACGGGAACTCTAAACCTCTCATGTGTACACACACACACACACACGTGCACGCACACAGCTGTGGAGGAGGATCAAGCAGCTGTGGATGTGATGGATGATGATTTTTTTTTTTTTTTTTTTTTTTAATCTAGGATCAAACCGAAAATCCCTCGTCTCGCTCATGGTTCAGTGGAGGTCATGCCTATGATTAAGCGCAATGTGCGTGAGAAGGGAATAAAGTGCTGCATGCAGGCGAGCGGATGTGAGCGGTTTCGCTTTCTCAACAGGTACGCCGAGTGGGCGGAGACAACAGAAGGGCCGTCGCGGAATCCTGAAGGGTGTCCGAGGATGTAAATTCACAACTTACGGATTATTTTTGTGGTATTTCTATTCTATTTCTCTCTGTAGCAGAAAGTGTGTCACTTTAAAAATGAATAAATAAAAAGGAAAGAAAAAAGAGGGAACAAACTGCCATTGTTGTGACTGCATAAGATGCTGAATGCCCAAGTTGTTCTTTCCATGTTGTCCTATGCCATGAATGAAGGCTTCACTTACCGCATGCAGACTCAATAAACCTCATACTTTTTTGCATACTCATACTTAACAGAAAGTAAGAAACAATATCTGATGTACCATCTACGGGTGAAGTTTTCAGTCTGTTGCAGAGTCCGTTAACGTCCCCGTAAGTATCCTGGATTTTTTGTAATCCCTCGGCCCCCCGCAGTTCCATGATCGAGCGCAGCTCTTTGAGCGAGCAGCCGAATTCTCCATCGTGATTGGGCTCCGCTATGGAGTTCTTCACCCCGCTGTACGAGTTGTTAGCCATGTCGCTGTGGGGGGAGGAGGGAGAGTGGGGGTGTTTAGGCGTCCCAAAGGAAAGCTAAATCCTCAGGAGACTGATGCCAGTAGTTCCCATAAACAACTGACGTCCTTCAACGAAGCAGGAGGAGGAGGACTGACTGTATATGGCAGGACTGGGTCAATTCAAAAGCCATTTCCCTCAACTTCTTGTGTAAGCTCATTCGTTCATGCTGACAGGAGCGTCACAGAAAACAATCCATACAAATCTGGAGAGAGAGAGAGAGAGAGAGAGAGAGAGAGAGAGAGAGAGAGAGAGAGAGAGAGAGAGAGAGAGAAGGTTAGTATTGCAACTGGACAGTGTACAGAACTACGCAAGGTTGTTATGAAATGAAACACTGAACACCTAAAGTTCAGCAAGATTCCATTACACCTAAAAATAAATACAATGTAGGAACACCAGGTCACTGGCTCAGGTTCAACATGACACACTGCCTACTTTCACACAGGAGGAAAAACATCACAGCTCCTATAACCTGATAACCTAGCGAGTTGGGGCTTTTTCATTCATCTTGTATGAGGTCGGGGGGGCGGGTCGGTCAACTTGTGCTAAAACCGACCACCACTCTACACTATTTCTACTGATTTTATTTTACATGGCAATTTCAGTGAAGAAATCTATGAAGAGTCCCAGAACTTTACAATATAAAGTGATCACATTTTTTGTGAACACAATAACGTTCACTAGTAAAGAGATTTATTTAAAAAAAAAAAAAAAACAAAAAAAAAAAAAAAAACACATGAAATGCAAAAAGAGCTTCACCTCAAACATTTGGTTTACCATAAAGACCACTTTATTGTGAGAGAATGGAGCGAAGGTTGCCTCATACACATATGCAGTAATAGTGGGTAAATCGTGCTAGTAAACCTGACATATATATAGCCACGTGGTTTAAAAAAATAAATTGCCACCACACCATGATTTATCAAATTTGATTGGTTAAAAGGTGTGTTATAACGGCATGACTAAGTCAGCAGTTCTTTAAAGTAAACGTCAGGTTTATATAAATGTGCTCGAACATGCATACTAATGTGTTACTGTTTCTATAGTAACGACTAGAGAGAGATGCTCTGGTTAAAAGGGGAGGATTTAGTGGCTCTCTGCTTGCATGTTGTGCCATACAAATACCCCACCCAACCCTTCCACCCTATAGATAGATACATACTCGTTGATGCTGAAAGCTTGGTTAGCGGTTTAAGCTAGTTTAATATGCTTGCTGTAGAATGAGTGAAAAGAAGAAGAAACGAGGGTTAATGAGATTAAACCAATGCCTTTCCTTAGCATAATCATTTGGCTACTTGCTGTGAGAGAGAAACCTGTGCGAGAGCATTTACTGTGCAAAAGTGTCTCGAAAGTGATATTATTGCTCAGCTGCATAAGAAATTGTCAGAGAATGTCAGAGTGTCTTTTTCATTGGAGGATTGGAGCTGATGTCGGGGATTTGGATAGATTACTGTCTGATGATGTAGCATTTGGTCTGAAACATCCATCGTTCGACCATCTCTAGTTCATTGCCTCATTAAAGAATATGTTTTCTGAGTATTATATAATCTGTGTATTTTTCTCTTCAGCAGGTAAGAGGAGTCTTGCACAAGTTAGGTAGCTAAAGTCCAGACCAGAGGATAGAAAGACATTAGATGAGAAGAAGTGTGAAATACAAAAATACAGAGATGTCACAGGGACATCCTGCTTTATTAGTTAGCTGGCTATGACTTCTTGAGCTATGGGGTAAGGATACAAACTCCTCAACCGTGATTGGCTTCTTACTCCATCGTTCCTAAATCTTTTAAGCACTTCATTTATCACATCCGGTCTTCATTATACTGGACATGTGTCTTACAGGTAGAAATATCTCACACCATCTCAGGGACACTGTAGTGTAGTTTTACTTCAGTTTTTCAAACCACGCTGTAGATTTTAATAATATTTATGAATAAATAAATCTTTTCGAAAGACGTTCTCTCGGGAGCTCTCGGGTCCAGTGCGAAAGGATCACACTTCTTCATGTGTCAGAAGAGAAGCGCATCCGTTGAACAACCCGTTTGGCTTCCTGTCTGTGTACCGGTCTTGTCATAATCAAATGAGACAGATAACTTGTTTATAGCAGGAAATGACACCACTACAGCGTTTCTAATTTTCAAACACACACACAAAAAAAAAAACAACGTCCTGGTTGAACCTTTGTCTGAATGAAAGGCGTCAAAGCACAAGCTTCTGCTGTCTGCCCGTAGTGGACAGAAGCTCGAACAAGAGATCGAGCTTGGCCAAAGTGAGCGCGGCGCCAACATTTGCTTCACGTTAACAGTTTCGAGTTGCAAAGCAGGTCACATGTCACAACAGCAGAAAATCATTGTGACTGGATGGCTAAAGAACAGCTGGGATTGTACACGGCTGAGAAATGGCACACACTGTCTTAACTCTTTCATCACTGGACTAGCCATCATTACTAAACACACACAAAAGACTTTGTAGTGTCAAGATGATGCTATAATATGTACTCTATAATCTCTTTTTTATTCTCTGACTGCTTTTTGTTTCACCCTAAAAAAAAGCACTGGAGCATGTAAACCTACAGAACCCCAACCCCACCCCCACCCAACCCCATGCATCCTAGCTTGGCAACTGGACCCCCGATGTGTGTGTGTGTGTGTGTGTGTGTTCTCTGGGTTTGCAAGTCAAGGACAGCAATTCCAGGGATCCCTCCACACTGGAGTCACAGGCAGTGATGTATTTTTAGAATCACCCAGCCGACCCCCTCCTCGTTCCTGTTCTCATCCCCAGAGCGGCTGCAGCTGAAGTGGGTCATGACACATCTATCTGAGGGGAATAAAGCCGAGGTGTTGGCTTTAATCACACTGTACGGTACAGAAACCCCTTGGAGTGAGTGTCGTTCGCTCGACACGTGTTTACGCGTGTGTGTACACACTTCACTGCTTTCGGTGCATGACACAAAAAGACTGATAAAACAAGTAGGCACAGTGACGACACAAAAAAATGTCCAAATTTACATAAAATGACATCATCGGTCTAGAATTTGTACTGATTAAATGGATGAGGAAAGAACTGCAAAGGCTAAGAGATTCTGATCTGAAGGGATCCCTGAAGCATTAGTTCATTAAGATACACAGCTAAACCAACCTGTGTGTTAAACACTCCGCCATCACACACAGGTTGTAACGCACTGGAGCTACAAAGTCATTAACACGCTAAATTAAAAGTAAGAACGTGTACTAAATTGTACCTTTCCTTGCCAGGGAGGATTTATGAGCCTTATGCTATATCCAGGTTTCCAAGTGAAAGACAGATACCCCATGATGTACCTTTAAAGGCTCCATCCAAACCGAGCAAATTCAACCAGTTTAATCAAGTGATCTTGGTGTTCCGATGCATTTAAGGTGTGGTTCGTATTAAGCGGGAGTATAAACTTTAAAGCTGTGATCACACTAGCAAGAGACAAAGTGACAGGAAACTATACATTTTTTACCTATTCAAACTATAGTCAAATTAGTTATGATGCATTAGTTATTAGTGCTTTCAGTTATTCCTGTTATATTCAACCTATCAGCAGATGTTTATAGAACCGTTTTGGAGATAAACAAAGCTTGAGTTGTTAATAACTAGTGTGAATAGGTCTGGAAATTAATACAGCAATCAGTATTTTTACTTTAATGCAATCGTTTTAAACACAAATAAATGATATTTTGTAGTAAATCATGTTCAGCAGGCTGCATTTCGACCATGACTCTCATCGAAGCTGGACGTATGGATGGCGCATGCCCATGGGTGACAGCGGCTGTCCACAACAGACAAAATACACACGAACCGAGGACAAGTTATGGGTCAGCAGCTTTATCTGAACAGCCCCATAATCAGCACCTGCTACTTAACCTTCTATTTAACGACAAAGCAAGTGCAAGTAGATAATGCTTTGAGGCTAAAAGCACCCTCTTAACAAATAAAAGTAATTACTCATTAGATAAACCAAGTCTTCATGGACAATTTCTGTAAAAAATACAAAGCACCATGGAATCAACGCTGGTGTCAAATCGGGTCGACTATAATGCACCAAAACGCAACCTGATTTATTTCACTGTAGGTTTTAAGCACTGAATCCTTCTCTTTACAAGTGTGTTCACTGCATACATTATGTTTTTGGTCATTTACTCGGTTTCTGTTCAACAGATCGAATGTTTAATTCTTTCAGAATTCCCAAATATACTCTAGACCAGAGCTCCCACGTGGTTCCTCGAAGCCATGCTTTAGCTGCAAGTTAAATCATTTCAGCTCTTTCCCTTATAAAGCAAGGACCATTTTCACCTTTGTCCTGAAAATAAAGGCAAGTAGAGAGCACAATGTTATTTGACACACCGTTGTGCACAGCAGCAAGTGGTTACTGAATAAAAAAAACAACACAGGGAAATTTTAGGCAGTATATATAGTATGTTTTTTGCTGTATATGGATTAAAAGTCAAATTAAGGTGGCACAACAGACAAAGAACAAAAGTGTTCTCCACTGTGGTTGAGGAGCGAGTTGATGCTTCTGTTACTTTCACGATGAAGCCAAGAATCAGAGATGTGATAATAACTAATTGGAAAAATTACAACACTTGAGGAAAGGAAGACCTGAGATTACAGGGAACAGTTTATCATCATCATCACTATCATCATCATCCAACCATGAAAGATCTTAATCTCTTACATTTCCATCTGAGAAAAAAAAGAAAGAGACAGAGACAGACAAAGAGACAGAGAGAGAGACAGAGAGAGAGACAGACAGACAGAGAGAGAGACAGACAGACAGAGAGAGAGACAGACAGAGAGAGAGACAGACAGACAGAGAGAGAGACAGACAGACAGACACAGAGAGACAGACAGACAGACACAGAGAGAGACAGAGAGAGAGACAGAGAGACAGACAGACAGAGAGACAGACAGACAGACAGAGAGACAGACAGACAGAGAGACAGACAGACAGAGAGACAGACAGACAGAGAGACAGACAGAGAGAGAGAGGCAGAGAGACAATAGAACTTCAGCTTTAAGTGGCCTAAACATCTTAACTGGGAATTGGATTTGCTGCATCTTCATTTTTTCCCCTCACATACATCTATTACTTTCTCTTTGAGAAAATAAAGTCCTAAATGCAGAGAGACGTGATAGTGAGAGCGGCTGATTAGAGAGATTGAGCGTTGCAGTTTCTGCGCATGAGCTTTGAGATAAAGTATTGGCTTACGTGTAAAAGAGTGAAGACAAGTCTGTGATAAGTAAGCAGTAAGTGTTGGGAGAACTTTGATAGCATTAGGTTGCTACATGAAATACACTACTGAGATAAAAACGCAGCCTGGTTAAAGTTTTCTTATAACTGAAACGGAATGAAACCACAGGACACCACTTGGCCTTCAGCACATAGAACTTGCTGCAGATATATATTTAAATATATTGCATTAAAAAAACAGTTCTGAAAAGTCCTGCTGTGCTTTTTCAAGGCCGAACGGCTTTTTAGTTGCAGGTCGGATAAACCATTTCTTTTGAACAAGTGACTGTTTTGTCTGTGTGTGATTAGGTTTACTGAGTCCGATTTTCTAAATAATGAGAACTCTGGCTGATGTGAAGATTATTATTTTCAGTCATATTACAGTCATTAGTTAATTGTACTCACCTCATGGCCCAACATAATTAGTTAATTATTTACTAGTCATTTTGGTGTTAATTAAAGAACGTGGCATTTTTGACACCGCCTCTTTAAACACTCGGTACACTGTATGTCAGGAGTGCAATTGGACTTGTGTAAAGGATTGTGTAAAGGCTTTACCACAGTTGTCACACTGTACAGGCTGTAACACCGCTGCTGACGTCTGGAGACACGGTGTGTTTAAATGTCAGGGCTTGTGTCTTTAACTACAATGCAGGTGTAACAGTAACGTGCTGCTGTACTGTTCCTTTCTGTTCCACTTTGAACATTGCCACAGAGTTCATTCAGACATTCTCGCACACACTCATTCACACACCTACAGCGGGTACAAACACTTCAGAAATGCCCCAGAGCAATACCGCGCCTGAGCCTATATCACCTCAGAGTAACGCCAGTCACTTGGTGCTTCTGGATATTATACTACACAATGGGCGCGTGTATGTGTGAGAGATATCTAACACACCAACCTAGAAGATCTTGACGTTCGACATACCGTGCCTTAACACCGCTCACGTACACTTGGAAGCACCAATAGGCCGTCTAATCGTGTGTGGTGTAGTGTGAGGTCACTACACTTAACGTTTTCCTCTACTCATCTACATTCACCCTGTATTATGACCTCTTTTACTAAAAACATTTATTTAAATATTAAAAAAAAAAGACAGAAATATATGATGATATTTAATGGCATTTGTTTGATACAAGACATGTATCAGAACATGTAGGTT
Source organism: Tachysurus vachellii (assembly GCF_030014155.1). NCBI lineage: Eukaryota > Metazoa > Chordata > Actinopteri > Siluriformes > Bagridae > Tachysurus > Tachysurus vachellii. Next base: position 20,008,934 of record NC_083475.1, read on the forward strand.
TCCTATTTGACATGATAAAAAGGGTTTTAAAGCTAAAGCTGCACCTTTGTCCATCACGTGTCATCAGCCCTTAAACCTATAAATTATCCTTCGTTGGTAAACGATTTGAGACGTGTATGCGAAAGCACACACGGAGGCGCATTTCACGGCTTTGTGGCTACGCTCGTCCAGCATTGCTGCATTGTACTGCATTGTACATTGTGCCAGTGTGAAAGTTAGCATGTACTTCACTTTACAACAACAAGGAGCTGATGGAATGAATCCCTTTAGCGATAATATACTTTGATGAGTTGAGCAATGATCCTCCTATTTTTCAGCCGAAGCCTTTCGCACCCTACCTAACGTCGAACTGAAATCTACAAGGATTAAAAATGAACATGCTCTTTTGTGAAAAAGCAGTGTCTATTCACTGTTCAGTGTTTTTTCTACTTGAACTTTGAACAGTGGCGTTTCAGTTTTGAACCCCTGCCCTCGGGTACGGTGACTCCGTGGCCCTCGGCGCTCTGATCCTCTCGCTCGCTGATACTTGAATTTCACTACGTCTGTGGACTGCTCGTTTGTACATTGTACAGCCTATTGATCGACATGCCATGGCAGGGAGTGCAGCGCTTCCTCGTTTCTCCGTTGCTGTGCCGTCGCTGTTTGTGTGAGCCATCAACGAGAGGAAAAATATCCCTCCGGAAACCACTGTTTTGAAGTTAAAAAGACTAACGTTTGTTTCCTCTGACAAACCAGCTGCATCTATATAACTGTGTAAGACAGGGCCGGGTTATCTAATCGGGCTCATTTATAAGGGGATGACGGATATTTAAAAAGATAAAGACCTTGGTTTCTCATGGAATTTATTTAATAAATTAAATGCACACCTACGCTTATGAAAACAGCACAATTTCATCAAGTAGCCTAACATCAAGAGATTCAGCCCCAGGGTCAATAGCAGAGAGGAGAAGGGAGAGAAAGAGAGAGGGAAAGAGAGAGAGAGAGAGAGGAAGAGAGAGAGAGAGAGAGAGAGAGAGAGAGAGAGAGAGAGAGAGAGAGAGGAGAGAGAAAGGAGAGAGAGAGAGAGACAGAGAGAGAGAGAGAAAGGAGAGAGAGAGAAAGGAGAGAGAAAGGAGAGAGAGAGAGAGACAGAGAGAGAGAGAGACAGAGAGAGCGAGAGAGAGAGAGAGACAGAGAGAGAGAATGTAGGGAGTGACAATAAGCTGACCTACAGTCGAACCCATGGAGGCAACACATGAGGATTCTGCACAAAACCCAATGGCGAACAGTCAGATCAGGTGTGTTAACAGGTGTGTTTGATGACGAGTCTCATTCTCACACGCACGTAGCATATAAATAATGCCCAGAGACTAAAATATCACCAGGGCATGAATGTTCCAATATCCGACAGCTGAACTGATAATGAATAATGTAGGAATCAAAGGGTGGACACTTCTATGCGAGACTTTCTTCTCTACATATACACAGTATATAATATAATATATAATATAAATATTATATAATATATAAGAGCAGATAAGGACACACTACAGCCGTGATTCAGTATAAAACTTAGCAGAATGTTTATTACAACCAAGAATGTGCTACATTTCCACACACCGACTCCCTTAAACCTTGTACAAGTCCACCACACGAGGGATCACACACACATACACACACACACACACACACGCGATGAAATCAGGAGGAATAAAATGACAGCCAACATAACATGCTGCATTACTGCTAGAACTTCTTCCTAATACCCAAACGCTATCTTCATAATCTTTCATCCAGCATCAAGTCAGATTTTTCCATCATCTTCTTTTTTTTTTTTTCCCTCCAGAAGCTAAAAAAAAAAAACGCCTAAGCAGAAGGAGCCAGACCCAAAAAAACAGCAAATGACATCCAGCTAGCAAGCAAGCTAACACCTTTCTGTTCGAACGGTGCACAACATTAAACAGAGATCCTGTCATCATCCGAGTTAAGACCAAATTCTCCTGTAATGAATCAGACCTGCCATCAAGAAACGGTTTGTCTCCGGTTTGCTTTCTGGTTCAAATCTACACATCTCTACACTCGTGCTTTGCTCTTTAATTATTTATTTCCTTCTTTTTTAAAATGACAAGCGTTTATAGCAAGCAGCAAGGACCCGTTATCCATCTGTCTAATAGAGAAAAAAGTGCCTCGCCTCAGCTAATATCTCGAGTCCAGGTCACTGTGTGTGTGTGTATTGTGTGTATATATATATATATATATATATATATATATATATATATATATATATATATATATAATGTGTGTGTGTTATATTTATGTTATATAGCCACTACAAAACAAACGAGCTCGAGCTCTTTATGTCTCTCCGTCTGACCTGTCATCATACCGCCCGTGACACGCGCGTGCATTCGAATCGTCTCCTTCGAATTAGAATGTTTTTTTAAAAATATTTAAATCCCAACGACTTAACGGTAAACTCTCCAACGGACCGCTGTCATTCTGACGCCCGTGCTAACTAGCTAACTTCAATAAAAAAATTAAAAAAAACACCCAATAATCGTTCATTCTTCTTTCTCTTCTTTTTTTTTTTCTTGCTCTCTAACCGGACCGGTCCATTCACTCACTTGTCGTTACTACGAGCTAGTTCCGAGTGTTAGCCAATTTGGCTAGCTAACGTTAAAGAAAAAGCTAAAACAGTTCCTGAGGTAAATGTCTGTGTGTAAAAAAAAAACAAACAAACAGCCCTTAAACCGCAGCTCGGCTTCAAGTGCGTGCTGGAAATCGAAGCGAACTGCAGGAGGAAATATTCTTCAAGGCAATGCTTAAAAAAAAAGAGAATTATAAAGCATATAAAACGTGTATATTTATATAAGACACTCACCAAGCGGCGCTCGCGCGAGTCTCCGTGAGCCGCACTCCAGCCGCACTATCACCCTCCTTCAATCTGAGGTGAAGCCCCGCCCACTACCGTGCGTCGCTCTGGGACACGTGACCCACGTCAGAAGGACGGCGCTGAGCGATATTAATGCGAACCCCCTATTGGCTTAACCGACATATCTGTCGCTGCTGGAAACCGTGACGTCACCGCCTGGTCTCTGGAATACAGATCTGTCTTTTTTTATATATATATGTGTATGTGTGCGTGTGTGTGCGTGTGTGTGTGTGTGTGTGTGTGTGTGTGTGTTATTTTACATTACCGGCTTTAAACCTATCCGTGTGTGAATGCAGAATACGGATTTAATAGAAAGGAGCGTTTGTGGTGCACGTTATGGATCTGACAATGAATAAATAAATAAACAAATGAAGCTCGTGCACAAGTCAGCACCAGGTCCGGCTCTTTAAGCCCCGCCCACAGTCTGGGACCAGTCTTCCCCAGCGGCTAATTAAAGCCGACGTCACTCTTTCCATGACGTAGAGATTTTCTATCTTGATTCGATGGCGCTGTACAGCAGCACGCAGGACCTTAACACACACACACACACACACACACACACACACACACACACACACACACACCATATGCACACACACTCACACCATACACACTCACACACACAAACAAACCATACACACACGCACACACATACACATTTGTACACTTTACAGTGCAACTGTTTTTTTAACTACATTAAATATTTTGTGCAAAATGTATTTAAAATTTTCATTTTCCTTCATTCTAAATGTCATGTACGGTTCTAAACACACTACGCACACCATGCACAGAAATCATTTATAACTTCATTACACTTCATAAACAACTCGTTCCATAGTTATTCCAGCTTCACCGTTATAATAAACTCAGAGTCAGGGCTCAGTACAGGACACACGAGATCTTCCAGTCCAACCCTAACCTCCACACCATGTCTTTATGGAGTTGTGTGCTTTGTGCACAGGGGCGTTGTCATGTCTGTAACAGGGTTTCTTAAAGGAAATTTTACAGTTATAACATACAAGGACATTCTAGACAATAACAGTTTGGGGAAGAACCGACATGAAGTTGAAAGATTTTCTAAGACAACAAGCCCTGTACTGTTTTATTCCTCTTACACCGTAGCAATTTGCCAATGATGTGAGTTTTGTATCCTTTTAAAAGCACCAGTTACAGCGCGAATGTGAAATTCAAACAAGAAAAAATATGCATATATAAATATCCTGACAGCTGCTGGGTGAACTGGCTACAGTCAGTTGCCCTGAGGTGTAAATGTGAATTTGTATACATGGTGTTCCATTCAGGGTGTATTCCAGATTCACGTCTGGTGGCTCAGGGATACTCTTCAAACCATCCTTCATCTGGTGGCTCTGGGATACTCTTCAAACAATCCTTGGCTGTTTTGCTTTTTGGAGCTCATAATTGGTCCATCATTGGAAAGAGTGCACCAAAAAAGGTGTTATTATTTAAGTAGGTTGTTCATTTGCACATATTTAATTCAAGGTGGATGCATTTATCCACAACTGAGCAGTTAAGGTTAAGGGCTTTGCTCAAGGTCTGGGAATGACATCTTTCCAAAGGTGGATGAAGTGATTGTTTGACATGTCAAAGTGACGTGACATACAGCTAAGTATGGTGACCCTCTGCATTTAACCCATCCAAAGTGCACACACACACAGCAGTGAACACACACACCGTGTGCACTATTAGGCCACGTCTTCCCCCATGCCTGGAGTCATGCAGGGAAACAAATCAGTTACAGTTGCAGTCTGCAGTTATCTGATCAAACGGACACTAAAAATGAACTCATTACTAAAAAAAGTCACGAGATATTTCAGTCATGTTCTTGAGAAAAGTCCCTATAGTCTGGGAAGCACTAAAAGCTTATTCTTTATGCAGGGCATGTGTTGGTAAGAGGACTGAGTGTGTAGGTGCAGTGGCATGCAGCTGAAAGTGAAAATGCAAATGGGGATTTTTCCCGTCTGTTCATGGGCTCTCACGTCGATGACTACGAAGCCTAGCATGCACTTGTCAGATCTAACTCATCAAGATCTAACTCACAAACACGCTCACTTTTAACCTTAAACAGGTGTAAACTCCTCAAAGGTCTGACTGTTAGAAAGCACTGACACCGGAGACTCCTTCCATAAATGGGAATTAATCAGTTAAACATTCTTCTTCAAATGTAGAAGAAACAAATCAGCACACGTTTCGGTAGCTAGTGAACATCTTTCTTAGCATCGCACTCGACTAAACGTCCGAAGTAGGTCTCTCTTAGCCGCGAGAAGCCGTCAACTCGGTTTCCAAAAACCTCTGGAGCAAAGAGGACACGGGGTCTATTTTTATTTGTGCCACTTTCCACTTCTGTGCTTTTTATTTGAAGCTTGTAGAGCTCAAGCAGATGTTCCTGCAAAGCAGAGAGCCAGGACTGCACAGAACTGCACTATATACACTCCTACACACACACACACACAGCCCCAATTAACAAACCAAACCAACATACTTACTCGGTTCATTATGTAGATCCACAGCCAAATCTCCAGTGTTCAGCTTTTCAGCATCATCCTGTACTTAAATGAACCCTGTTCACAGGAGCATTGTAACGTTACTAACGCTGCACAAGGGATTTCTGTCTCGTCACATTCATTACTACCAGTCTTCTGTATGCTGGGATTACAAGACGAAATTCATACACATGGAACTGAATTCCAGACCTTCGATCTCACACACACACAGACACAGACACAAATATATATATATATATATATATATATATATATATATATACACAATTATTACATATACCAAAGTGCTGTTGAATTGCTTCATTCTGATTGGTCAGGAGTTTTTCCAGCACGGGAAAATTTTTGTCTGTTATTGTCATGTAAGCTTCTCCAGCTGCTATAACGTAAGTGAGAACAGGAAGTAACTTGTCTAACGGACGTTCCACAACATGGGACATAACGTCAAGTGCGTTACGTGTGAAGTATTTGTTAAGTATCGAGGTGGAGTTGTGTGTTCTCAAAGGTCACTGAAGCCAAATGAGTTTGTGTAATTGAATTGTGCAATTGACAGCCTTTAACATCTGTAAGATAAGATGAGATAAGGAAGTTGCCTAGTCAGGAGTTCATACTGAGCCCTTAAGATTACGCTAGTGCCTAGAGGCAAAAACCACACACACACACACATACACACACACACATACACACACACACACACACACACACACACACACACACACACACAACAGAGAAAGAAGAACCTTTTTGTACAGAACTGTCTTTTTATTTTTTGCAAGGAAACACTGAATCACTCTAAATAAAAATAAAAAGCTTCTCACTTTACACAATGTAAACAGAGAATTCTCTCGGCGTCGTCTGTCTCTCAAAGCCAGAATCACTGCATTACTGCATTAGTGCATTACAGGGCTGGTTCTCTGACATTTTCCCGGGTGTTAGAGTTTACCACAAACCAATCTGATTCAACATCGAGTCTCTCTGGGATTTGAAACAGACGTAATATGACAGCTGGAATCACGAGCACTTCAGAAGAGAACGCTTGATTATGCCCACGCTTGGTGTGTTCGACCTCTGGAAGGGAAAGAAAACCCACACTGAGTCACTGTTGATCTATGCAAAAAATATTTTAATTTTTTTAAAAATAAATTAATTTTTTTTTTTTAAAAAAATAAAAATAATATGTATGTATATATACATATTATTTTTATTTTTTGCAATTGCAATTTTTATTTTTTGCAATTTATAATTGTATTATATATATATATATATATATATATATATATATATATATATATATATAAATTGATATATTACTCCTTACCGTAGGTGTTGAGTGCTTTTATACAGCGAACACATGCACAGGACCACACACTGACATTGCTTCATTGATAAATGGATTAGACGCAGTATAAGCTAGAGGTGTAGTGCTGTATGGTTCGCACCGGCGCTTGCCTTTGGTCCTAAATCTCATTTCAAGTAGATTAAGTAAAAGGCAAAGTCCATGGAAATTCTGATCACATTTACAAAGAAAGGATTCAAATAAAACCAGTATCTTGATTAGCAAGATGAGCTTAAACATACAGTCCAATGATTCTAAGAACAATGCTGCGGTTTGTCTTGTAGTTATGCTGTAGTTATGACGAATCCCAGTGCGATAAGAAAAGACTTAAACCCTTACACACGTCAAACATCCTTCTTTGTTGCTGTCACAATGAGCTGAATAATTGTTTTCCTTCACAGAGAACCTTCTGCATTATGGTAGGGTTTTATTTTTCACTTCTTTATAGCACCAAGAAAATGGCCACACACACATACAGCAAAAACCAAGAGTGTGATTGTATGTGTGTCTCACTGACGTTACGAGTATGTGTCACTTCATTTATCATTTACCAGAGGCTAAAAAATAAAGAACCCTCCTGTTTGATTTTCTCGTGTCCGTGTAGATCATTGTACGTCTTTATCACGTCTCAGTCCACAGTGGTGTTAATATGAAGCTCGTATAAATGTAAATACTCAGGACTTTCAGAAGGATTGCTGTTTTTATCTCGAATATTATAGGTGATATATTTATAGAAAAAAATATAGGTTCCAGGTTATTTTTCTCCACACAAATGTTGGTATCTTCAGAGTAAATGTTGATATCAAACCCATTTCTGCTCTCTGAGACGCTCTGAGTGTTTGTTCATCTAAAACCAGCTCAAATTTATCTTCAACACTAAAACTCAGTGTATGATTTTCAACAGAGGGAAAAGCACACGCCTAAAACACACCGGAAGACTGAAAGTCCTGACTCACTTTAGATCAGACTCGCAGACACAACATTCATTTGTTTCTAGTGATTGAAAATGACAGAAATGTCTGACAGAGTTAACAAACTTTAACAATCGTTAAAAAGAGTATTAATATACTGTTAAAAATAATTCCACCTTTTCCACACGTCATCCAGTTTAGGCTATTAAAAAAAAAAAAAAACAAGTACATTTTAGTTCATTCGCTCTGCCCTGTAACCTGAATAACACATTCGCCTCTATGGAATATTCCAAACATTCTAAAGATGAACTTCAACAGGAAGTAGCATCATAGATCATCAGAAGATGAAAGGAAGAGCTCTCTCTCGTTTGTTGTCAGTGATACTGTGATGTTGACTGACGAGGTCAAGTTGAAAGAAGCTTTACCTGAACTATAGATAGGAAGTAAATAATTAGTTCCAGAAAAATTATCAGTAAATCATGATGGCTTTAATGTGCTAATGTGATTAGCATTAGATGCTAGTTAGTGTATCTGATAATTCTGTGATTAAAAAAAAAGTCATTTTAATAGCAAAATACAGCAAAGAAACTTTTGAAAAAAAGCTTTCACTTCATCTCAGATACCAAAATGAAATATCCCTGGTGCATTCTGACACGTTTGCTCGGCCTTTACTGTAAGCCGTAGCCTCTGAAGTCTTCTCATGATCGAAAGATAACGTTGTTTATTTAGCGAAAGATTTTGGGTGGGCGACGTCTGAAGGAGCTTTCTGTGACAAGAATAGTGCTGGTTTCACATTTCGGCTGCATGTGACCCCACAATCAGAGGACACATTGTCTTCTCTTTGGTTAGCTTCGCTAAGAATCGTGCCAAGGTGTGTGTGTGTGTGTATCGATCACATGAAATGAGATTATTACTGAGTAAGCGACAAGGAGGAGGAAGTACTCACGAAAAGCAGTTACACAAGTTTACGCAAAAGAGTAAAGGGGCCATATCAGACAGGACGCACTGGATTATTGCTTCCTCTGGTCACTCGGCTAGTTTTCCACTAGCTCAGCATGTCAGCAGCACAGAACTTCCTTTATTCGTGTGTGTCAAAAACAGAAAGAGAGAGACACAGAAAGAGAGAGAGAGAGAGACAGACAGACAGACAGAGAGACAGAAAGAGAGAGACAAAGAGAGAGAGAGAGAGAGAGGGAGAGAGAGAGAGAGAAGGGGTGGGGTTAAAGAGAAACAAAGAGGAAGTGAGAGACAGGAGTATGGTGTACATTATAAAGAGCATTCTTTTTAATATATACAGTATTATTCAGTCAGGTTTTGTGGTAACAGAAATAAATGTAAACTCAAGCACACCCACCGATATTCGGAGCTGATTTTTGAAAATAACTACAGATTTTCCACAGATTTGTGGTCACGTCACCAGGACATGCATTCAGCCCAATTCCTCTTCCATTCAGGTGTGTAGAACAGGAGTACAGCCCTCACAGAAAGTCATAACATGTGTCGAATATAGTGTAGTATAGTGTATTTAATGTTATAGTGTACAGTATAGTGTAGTATAGTGTATTTAATGTTATAGTGTACAGTATAGTGTAGTATAGTGTATTAAGTGGTGTAGTGTGCAGTATATAGTAGTATAGTGTATTGAATGGTGTAGTGTACAGTATAGTGTAGTATAGTGTATTTAATGTTATAGTGTACAGTATATAGTAGTATAGTGTATTAAGTGGTGTAGTGTGCAGTATATAGTAGTATAGTGTATTGAATGGTGTAGTGTACAGTATATAGTAGTATAGTGTATTGAATGGTGTAGTGTACAGTATAGTGTAGTATAGTGTATTTAATGTTATAGTGTACAGTATAGTGTAGTATAGTGTATTGAATGGTGTAGTGTACAGTATAGTGTAGTATAGTGTATTTAATGTTATAGTGTACAGTATAGTGTAGTATAGTGTATTTAATGTTATAGTGTACAGTATATAGTAGTATAGTGTATTAAGTGGTGTAGTGTGCAGTATATAGTAGTATAGTGTATTGAATGGTGTAGTGTACAGTATAGTGTAGTATAGTGTATTTAATGTTATAGTGTACAGTATAGTGTAGTATAGTGTATTGAATGGTGTAGTGTACAGTATAGTGTAGTATAGTGTATTTAATGTTATAGTGTACAGTATAGTGTAGTATAGTGTATTGAATGTTATAGTGTACAGTATAGTGTAGTATAGTGTATTTAATGTTATAGTGTACAGTATAGTGTAGTATAGTGTATTTAATGTTATAGTGTACAGTATAGTGTAGTATAGTGTATTGAATGGTGTAGTGTACAGTATAGTGTAGTATAGTGTATTTAATGTTATAGTGTACAGTATAGTGTAGTATAGTGTATTTAATGTTATAGTGTACAGTATAGTGTAGTATAGTGTATTTAATGTTATAGTGTACAGTATAGTGTAGTATAGTGTAGTATAGTGTATTTAATGTTATAGTGTACAGTATAGTGTAGTATAGTGTATTGAATGGTGTAGTGTACAGTATAGTGTAGTATAGTGTATTTAATGTTATAGTGTACAGTATAGTGTAGTATAGTGTATTTAATGTTATAGTGTACAGTATAGTGTAGTATAGTGTATTGAATGGTGTAGTGTACAGTATACAGTAGTATAGTGTATTAAGTGGTGTAGTGTGCAGTATATAGTAGTATAGTGTATTAAGTGGTGTAGTGTGCAGTATATAGTAGTATAGTGTATTGAATGGTGTAGTGTACAGTATAGTGTAGTATAGTGTATTTAATGTTATAGTGTACAGTATAGTGTAGTATAGTGTATTGAATGGTGTAGTGTACAGTATAGTGTAGTATAGTGTATTGAATGGTGTAGTGTACAGTATAGTGTAGTATAGTGTATTTAATGTTATAGTTTACAGTATAGTGTAGTATATTGTATTTAATGTTATAGTGTACAGTATAGTGTAGTATAGTGTATTTAATGTTATAGTTTACAGTATGGTGTAGTATAGTGTATTTAATGGTGTAGTGTACAGTATACAGTAGTATAGTGTATTAAGTGGTGTAGTGTGCAGTATATAGTAGTATAGTGTATTAAGTGGTGTAGTGTGCAGTATATAGTAGTATAGTGTATTGAATGGTGTAGTGTACAGTATAGTGTAGTATAGTGTATTTAATGTTATAGTGTACAGTATAGTGTAGTATAGTGTATTGAATGGTGTAGTGTACAGTATAGTGTAGTATAGTGTATTTAATGTTATAGTTTACAGTATAGTGTAGTATAGTGTATTGAATGTTATAGTGTACAGTATAGTGTAGTATATTGTATTTAATGTTATAGTGTACAGTATAGTGTAGTATAGTGTATTTAATGTTATAGTTTACAGTATGGTGTAGTATAGTGTATTGAATGGTGTAGTGTACAGTATAGTGTAGTATAGTGTATTGAATGGTGTAGTGTACAGTATAGTGTAGTATAGTGTATTGAATGGTGTAGTGTACAGTATAGTGTAGTATAGTGTATTTAATGTTATAGTGTACAGTATAGTGTAGTATAGTGTATTGAATGGTGTAGTGTACAGTATACAGTAGTATAGTGTATTAAGTGGTGTAGTGTGCAGTATATAGTAGTATAGTGTATTAAGTGGTGTAGTGTGCAGTATATAGTAGTATAGTGTATTGAATGGTGTAGTGTACAGTATAGTGTAGTATAGTGTATTTAATGTTATAGTGTACAGTATAGTGTAGTATAGTGTATTGAATGGTGTAGTGTACAGTATAGTGTAGTATAGTGTATTGAATGGTGTAGTGTACAGTATAGTGTAGTATAGTGTATTTAATGTTATAGTTTACAGTATAGTGTAGTATATTGTATTTAATGTTATAGTGTACAGTATAGTGTAGTATAGTGTATTTAATGTTATAGTGTACAGTATAGTGTAGTATAGTGTATTGAATGGTGTAGTGTACAGTATACAGTAGTATAGTGTATTAAGTGGTGTAGTGTGCAGTATATAGTAGTATAGTGTATTAAGTGGTGTAGTGTGCAGTATATAGTAGTATAGTGTATTGAATGGTGTAGTGTACAGTATAGTGTAGTATAGTGTATTTAATGTTATAGTGTACAGTATAGTGTAGTATAGTGTATTGAATGGTGTAGTGTACAGTATAGTGTAGTATAGTGTATTGAATGGTGTAGTGTACAGTATAGTGTAGTATAGTGTATTTAATGTTATAGTTTACAGTATAGTGTAGTATAGTGTATTGAATGTTATAGTGTACAGTATAGTGTAGTATAGTGTATTTAATGTTATAGTGTACAGTATAGTGTAGTATAGTGTATTTAATGTTATAGTTTACAGTATGGTGTAGTATAGTGTATTGAATGGTGTAGTGTACAGTATAGTGTAGTATAGTGTATTGAATGGTGTAGTGTACAGTATAGTGTAGTATAGTGTATTGAATGGTGTAGTGTACAGTATATAGTAGTATAGTGTATTAAGTGGTGTAGTGTACAGTATAGTGTAGTATAGTGTATTGAATGGTGTAGTGTACAGTATAGTGTAGTATAGTGTATTGAATGGTGTAGTGTACAGTATAGTGTAGTATAGTGTATTTAATGTTATAGTGTACAGTATAGTGTAGTATAGTGTATTGAATGGTGTAGTGTACAGTATAGTGTAGTATAGTGTATTTAATGTTATAGTTTACAGTATGGTGTAGTATAGTGTATTGAATGGTGTAGTGTACAGTATAGTGTAGTATAGTGTATTGAATGGTGTAGTGTACAGTATAGTGTAGTATAGTGTATTTAATGGTGTAGTGTACAGTATAGTGTAGTATAGTGTATTGAATGGTGTAGTGTACAGTATAGTGTAGTATAGTGTATTTAATGTTATAGTGTACAGTATAGTGTAGTATAGTGTATTGAATGGTGTAGTGTACAGTATATAGTAGTATAGTGTATTAAGTGGTGTAGTGTACAGTATAGTGTAGTATAGTGTATTGAATGGTGTAGTGTACAGTATATAGTAGTATAGTGTATTGAATGGTGTAGTGTACAGTATATAGTAGTATAGTGTATTGAATGGTGTAGTGTACAGTATAGTGTAGTATAGTGTATTGAATGGTGTAGTGTACAGTATATAGTAGTATAGTGTATTAAGTGGTGTAGTGTACAGTATAGTGTAGTATAGTGTATTGAATGGTGTAGTGTACAGTATATAGTAGTATAGTGTATTAAGTGGTGTAGTGTACAGTATATAGTAGTATAGTGTATTAAGTGGTGTAGTGTACAGTATATAGTAGTATAGTGTATTAAGTGGTGTAGTGTACAGTATATAGTAGTATAGTGTATTAAGTGGTGTAGTGTACAGTATATAGTAGTATAGTGTATTAAGTGGTGTAGTGTACAGTATATAGTAGTATAGTGTATTAAGTGGTGTAGTGTACAGTATATAGTAGTATAGTGTATTGAATGGTGTAGTGTACAGTATAGTGTAGTATAGTGTATTGAATGGTGTAGTGTACAGTATATAGTAGTATAGTGTATTAAGTGGTGTAGTGTACAGTATATAGTAGTATAGTGTATTAAGTGGTGTAGTGTACAGTATATAGTAGTATAGTGTATTAAGTGGTGTAGTGTACAGTATATAGTAGTATAGTGTATTGAATGGTGTAGTGTACAGTATAGTGTAGTATAGTGTATTGAATGGTGTAGTGTACAGTATATAGTAGTATAGTGTATTAAGTGGTGTAGTGTACAGTATATAGTAGTATAGTGTATTAAGTGGTGTAGTGTACAGTATAGTGTAGTATAGTGTATTAAGTGGTGTAGTGTACAGTATATAGTAGTATAGTGTATTAAGTGGTGTAGTGTACAGTATATAGTAGTATAGTGTATTAAGTGGTGTAGTGTACAGTATATAGTAGTATAGTGTATTAAGTGGTGTAGTGTACAGTATATAGTAGTATAGTGTATTGAATGGTGTAGTGTACAGTATAGTGTAGTATAGTGTATTGAATGGTGTAGTGTACAGTATATAGTAGTATAGTGTATAGAGTATAGGGTACATCCATGTGTACCATGAAAATTGGTTTTTCTGACACATCAAAATGTCATCTGCTATTTTGTGGTTTGGGCAGGGCAGACCTTGGGACTGAAAACACAGAAGGGTGATAGAAACTGAGAGACAGGAACTGAGAGATTGGGTGGGGGGATAGAAAAAAGAAGCAAGAAAGAGTCAGAAGAAAGAAAAGAAAAGAGAGAGAGAGGGAGAGAGAGAGAGAGATCACTAGCCTGAGTTGTGTAAGGGCATGTTTGTGTTTCCATCTCCTCCTGGAATTTATAGCCAAGGCTCGCCAAGACCAGCTCAGGAGACGAAGTATAGCAGACAGCTTCGCTCACTCACTGTATCACCGCCTGTGTTTAAGGACTGAGACGCAGAAACACAGACGTGCTCTTACTCAGCACTGAATTCGGCAGGCCAAGTTTCCACTCACAAGCAATATTTCACCTGAAGTGTCCAGTGTGCTTATGTGTGTGTGTGCGTGCATGTGTGGGTTGGTGTGTATATGTGTTTAAGGACGACTCTTGCCCTGACCGCGGCACTCAGCCCAACAGCATCCTCTGTTTCCACACTATGTTTTCCATCCCGACGTTACTGTTTACACTCACCAAGTGTGTGTTGACGGAGTAGACTCGCCTCTTTGTGAAGGTCAGTGTACCTGCATGCTATTTATGAAAACTCGTCGTGCAGTGTGTGAAAAGAAGAAGACCTTGGAAAAAACAGCTGCAAAAATGTCCAACAGAAATAGACACTAAGCCTGCAGTAATGCAACAATACAGTGCTTGTAATGATAAAGGTGCATCAGTTTATACTACTGTATATATATATATATATATATATATATAGGTAGACAGATAGATACATACATACATGCATACGTGTGTGTGTGTGTGTGTGTGTGTGTGTGTGTTTGTGTGTGTTTATAAACGTGTGTGTGAGGCATGCACGGTTCACAGGTTGACAGAGGTGACATTTTTAAATGGGCTGTAACTGTTGTAACTACAGATCGCTTTTTCACTGTTTAGCTGTTCATCTAGGCAGAACATTTGGCCTAGTAATGCAAACTTCCCCCTTACACACACACACACACACACTCTACCACATCACCTATAATAATTAATCATCTATTACACCACGTCACAAGTTCTTCCCACCATGAGCTGTAATCTCAGTTGATTACACATGGTGTGTGTTCATGTACAACACACTTTAGGAAACAGCGTCTCTGCTCTTAAAGGCACTGACTGAAAATGAAACGGTCATGCGACGCGCCCTCTTGTAAGAATGTCTACTACAAACCGTGTCGCTCGAATCGGGAACATGGTGTGCATGCAGGTGACGTTGTTGTACTGGAAAATTTTCATAGGAATTGAATTTTTTTTTTATCTTCACACACCCACAACACACACATGCACATTCTGTAAATCTGTAGAAGAACAGGTGACATGAATGAACAGAAGAGAAAAAGTTTTTTATAAAAAGGATCCCTTCATAATAATACTAACAATAAAAAAAAGCCTACTTGATCCTCCCACTAATTTCTGTTTATCTAGTGAATTTCTGTCTGTCACATGACAATGTCTCCTTGGGAAGTCTTCTTCCTACTCTGTACTCTCGTCTCTCTGCATCATTCTTTATTCTTTATTTACTGCTTTGATTCACAAGTGTGTTTATGTCTAATCGTGCATATATCTGGAAAATATTTGGCTGAATCTTGGCTGGTAGGGTTAGCTATTTTATAAATTATACATCTTATTACGCATCATATGCCTGGAATTATTCATTCATTCATTCATTCATTTTCTACCGCTTATCCGAACTACCTCGGGTCACGGGGAGCCTGTGCCTATCTCAGGCGTCATCGGGCATCAAGGCAGGATACACCCTGGACGGAGTGCCAACCCATCGCAGGGCACACACACACACTCTCATTCACTCACACACTACGGACAATTTTTCCAGAGATGCCAATCAACCTACCATGTAGAGTACCCGGAGGAAACCCCCGAGGCACGGGGAGAACATGCAAACTCCACACACACAAGGCGGAGGCTGGAATCGAAACCTCAACCCTGGAGGTGTGAGGAGAACGTGCTAACCACTAAACCACCGTGCCTCCCTGCCTGGAATTATTAGTCAAAAAAGGCTGCTCTGTTCTTTATGACAGCACAACGCGTACATATTTATAACTGTAAATAGTGCAGCTTCTGGTTAGAAAACAACTATTTATAACTTTCAGAATGTAAGTGATAACAAGACCTAAGCTGCTTTGTGGAGTGCAACTATAAACAGATAAAAATGATCAACATTAAGGTGGTAATAGTAACTGGTTTATTTCACCACCAAGTTTATTTTCCTATAATAAATAAAATAGTGCTTCTAAAATAGTCTAAAATATAGTATAGTTTATAGGAAAATATGGTGTATAGTATGGCATTATGCATAGAGTAGAAGTGTTCATTATATTATAGTGCCATATAATATAACATGGTATAATGTATAGTATAATACAGTAAATATTTCAGTGTGTAGTTTAATAGTAGTAGTATAGACTAGTATAGAGTATAGAATGGAATAGTGTATAGTATAGAGTGGTATCGTGTATAGGTATAGTGTATAGTATAGAGTGGTATAGTGTATAGGTATAGTGTATAGTATAGAGTGGTATAGTGTATAGGTATAGTGTATAGTATAGAGTGGTATAGTGTATAGGTATAGTGTATAGTATAGAGTGGTATAGTGTATAGGTATAGTGTATAGTATAGAGTGGAGGTATAGTGTATAGTATAGAGTGGTATAGTGTATAGGTATAGTGTATAGTATAGAGTGGTATAGTGTATAGGTATAGTGTATAGTATAGAGTGGAATAGTGTATAGTATAGAGTGGTATAGTGTATAGTATAGAGTGGTATAGTGTATAGGTATAGTGTATAGTATAGAGTGGTATAGTGTATAGGTATAGTGTATAGTATAGAGTGGTATAGTGTATAGGTATAGTGTATAGTATAGAGTGGTATAGTGTATAGTATAGAGTGGAATAGTGTATAGTATAGAGTGGTATAGTGTATAGTATAGAGTGGTATAGTGTATAGTTATAGTGTATAGTATAGAGTGGTATAGTGTATAGGTATAGTGTATAGTATAGAGTGGAATAGTGTATAGTATAGAGTGGTATAGTGTATAGTATAGAGTGGTATAGTGTATAGTATAGAGTGGAATAGTGTATAGTATAGAGTGGAATAGTGTATAGTATAGAGTGGTATAGTGTATAGGTATAGTGTATAGTATAGAGTGGTATAGTGTATAGGTATAGTGTATAGTATAGAGTGGTATAGTGTATAGGTATAGTGTATAGTATAGAGTGGTATAGTGTATAGTATAGAGTGGTATAGTGTATAGTATAGAGTGGAATAGTGTATAGGTATAGTGTATAGTATAGAGTGGTATAGTGTATAGTATAGAGTGGAATAGTGTATAGTATAGAGTGGTATAGTGTATAGTATAGAGTGGTATAGTGTATAGTTATAGTGTATAGTATAGAGTGGAATAGTGTATAGTATAGAGTGGTATAGTGTATAGTATAGAGTGGTATAGTGTATAGGTATAGTGTATAGTATAGAGTGGTATAGTGTATAGGTATAGTGTATAGTATAGAGTGGAATAGTGTATAGTATAGAGTGGTATAGTGTATAGTATAGAGTGGTATAGTGTATAGGTATAGTGTATAGTATAGAGTGGTATAGTGTATAGTATAGAGTGGTATAGTGTATAGTATAGAGTGGAATAGTGTATAGTATAGAGTGGAATAGTGTATAGTATAGAGTGGTATAGTGTATAGTATAGAGTGGTATAGTGTATAGGTATAGTGTATAGTATAGAGTGGAATAGTGTATAGTATAGAGTGGTATAGTGTATAGTATAGAGTGGTATAGTGTATAGGTATAGTGTATAGTATAGAGTGGTATAGTGTATAGTATAGAGTGGTATAGTGTATAGTATAGAGTGGAATAGTGTATAGTATAGAGTGGTATAGTGTATAGTATAGAGTGGTATAGTGTATAGTATAGAGTGGTATAGTGTATAGGTATAGTGTATAGTATAGAGTGGAATAGTGTATAGTATAGAGTGGTATAGTGTATAGTATAGAGTGGTATAGTGTATAGTATAGAGTGGTATAGTGTATAGTATAGAGTGGTATAGTGTATAGTATAGAGTGGAATAGTGTATAGTATAGAGTGAAATAGTGTATAGTATAGAGTGGTATAGTGTATAGTATAGAGTGGAATAGTGTATAGTATAGAGTGGTATAGTGTATAGGTATAGTGTATAGTATAGAGTAGTATAGAGTATAGGTATAGTGTATAGGTATAGTGTATAGTATAGAGTAGTATAGAGTATAGAGTGAAATAGTGTATAGTATAGAGTGGTATAGTGTATAGTATAGAGTGGAATAGTGTATAGTATAGAGTGGTATAGTGTATAGTATAGAGTGGTATCGTGTATAGGTATAGTGTATAGTATAGAGTAGTATAGAGTATAGGTATAGTGTATAGGTATAGTGTATAGTATAGAGTAGTATAGAGTATAGAATGGAATAGTGTATAGTATAGAATGATATAGTATAGTGGATATAATGGTATAGTGTATAGTATAGAATAATATAGAATGATACAGTATTGTGTATTTAATGTCGTAGTGTATAGAATGCTATGATGTATAGAATGGTATAGTGTATAGTATAAAATAGTATAGTGTATAGAATGGTATATTGTATTTTTTTTTGTAATGATACATCAACTGATGCTATAATGTATAGTATAGAGCAGTATAATGTGTACTATTGAGTGGTATAGTGTATACAAGGGCATAATAAAAAAGTATAGAGCAGTATAGCGCATATAATGGTATAATGTTAGCACTGAGTAATATAGTGCATAGAATGCTATAGTGTATGGTATATAGTTATCTGCTGTATATAATGGTATAGTGTATAGAATAGAGTAATAAAGTGTATAGAATGCTATAATGTATGGAAGCCTTAGGAGACAAGGGTAATACCTGAGCTTCATTCTCTGCAACAATAAGCAGTTGTACAAAACCTGCCTTATAAATAATTTACAGCAGTAATCATGCACTTTAGCCTTCTCTCTTTCCATTATCATACCTCAAATGCCTCATAGGGGTTCAGAGGAAAGGCAGGAAGAGGAACCATTGTAGTAGGTGCCCATATCCTCAGCCGCAATTAACTTTGTGTAGCACTTTTAACAATTGACATTGTCGCGCAGTTGCACAGCCGCTTTTCAGAAATGTAGATGCAGGATGTAGATACAGGTCCCTAATGCACAGTCCAGTGGTCAAAAACTCCCAGAGACTAAACGAGGAAGAGACCTTAAGAGGAGCCGGACTCAGACAGACAACATCATGTGCAGTGCTTTGTGCTTTGGAATTGTTTCCAGTGTTAAGAAGCCGGGGTCAGAGCACAGGGTCAGACATGATACAGCCCCTCTGGGGCAGAAAGGAATAAGGGTTTTGCTCAAGAGATCACATAACTGGGATTTGACCTGACTGAGTAGAATGCAACATTAAATACAGAGCCAAGGTGAAATAAACCCATCCTTTTATATGTGACAACAATATATTTGAAAAATATTGATAATAATGAATAATTATTTATAATTATTTATAATTCTCAGTAACACAACAATCATCACTCAACCTCTTCATCTGCACCGTGTTATTTCCTCAATAACAGCATGTCTTCAAATAGTTTAGTCCTTATATAAATATGGATTTATACACCAACGCCAAGTTTTTGAAAATCCATATCGCAGCTACAAAATGCTTAGAGTGTGGAAACGATTGAATTTAAAAGGATTGAGAGACAGAGAAAGCAACTGGGTTAAACCATTGCGGCATGGAAGATTGATAATATTACACTTTCACTGAAGTTGCGACATGGGTACACCGTTAACCCACGTCACATTAGGGAATTTCTGGCGGCCATGTATTAAATATGACGTTCCCACAGCATATTACAATGAGCTCATGTTACACACCAAGACCAAGGTATCTTGTGGCCACAAACTGTTATGTCGAGATACCAAATTTCTGGTTTCAAGTTAATAATTTGTGGTCACTGCTTATTAAAAAATATCCGCCATGTCATCTCAGAGGCTCTGTTTTTAAATAGGTAACGAAATCTTTAAAAAACAGGGTTAGACTAGCCTACTTTTTAAAGAGCACACATCCCAAGTGGAAATTAAAGAAACCTACTGAAGACTAGGATCAGTCCTACTGTAGAAACTAGTCTGCTGAAGACATTTTTAACAAACCAAATAAATAAAATACAGTGCCTTGGATAAGTATTAACACTCACTAAACATTTCCACGTGTTGTAGTGTTTGGACTAAAAATGGACTAAATTGTACTGAAATGGACTAAATTGGGATTATATGCCATGAACCTACACTAAAGCATATGAGGTGCATCTCAGATCGCATACTTATGCTCTATTATATGTGAATAGTGTGAGTAGTGTCTAGCAAAATAGGGGTGGGGCTACCGAGCGCTGGCACCCGGATGAGAAAACATTTTCAAGATGGTGGAAGACAGTACAATAGACAAAACATCAAAGATATGCCATGTAAATTAGCCTACGTTGGGATTTACCCTTCCACATTTTAAAAATTTACGTGTTTTATTAAAGCTAGCGATGCCTGAAGCATTACTTGTGTTTTATGATGTATTTCTTCATCAACTGGGAATTGGGGGGCACGGTGGCTTAGTGGTGATCACGTTCGCCTCACACCTCCAGCGTTGGGGGCTCGATTCCCGCCTCCACCTTGTGTGTGTGGAGTTTGCATGTTCTCCCCGTGCCTCGGGGGTTTCCTCCGGGTACTCCGGTTTCCTCCCCCGGTCCAAAGACATGCATGGTAGGTTGATTGGCATCTCTAAAAAATTGTCCGTAGTGTGTGATTACGTGATTCAATGAGAGTGTGTGTGTGCCCTGCGATGGGTTGGCACTCCGTCCAGGGTGTATCCTGCCTTGATGCCCGATGACGCCTGAGATAGGCACAGGCTCCCCGTGACCCGAGGTAGTTTGGATAGGCGGTAGAAGATGAATGAATGAATGAATGAATGTTAAATGACACAGGGAAAAAGTATTGAACACATCAAGAAAGGGAGGTTGCAAAAAGGCATGGAAAGCCAAGACAATCAGTAATTAGAAAGCAATCCTGCCCCTTGTCAATGCAAATTAATATCAGCTGGTTCTGTCCAAACTGATGGCCTATAAAAAGGTCTCGTTACCAAGATATCACACAAGAAACATCTCATGATGTGTAAAAGCAAAGAACTCTCTCAAGACCTTCGCAACCTTATTGTTGCAAAGCATTTGGATGGCATTGGTTACAGAAGGAATTCAAAACTTCTGAATGTTCCAGTGAGCACTGTTGGGGCCATAATCCGTAGAATAGAAGGATCCGTAGAGTAGAATAGAAGCCATTACTTTTGTCACATTACAGCAGAGTGAACTTCTTTCTTCAGATATCTCAACTTTGGAGGTTGGGGTCAGAGCATACAGTCAGCCATGACATAGCACCCCTTGGAGCAGTGAGGGTTAAGGGCCTTGCTCAAGGGCCCGATAGTGGTTGTTTGGCAGAAGGGCTTTAAACCTGATCCTCCGACTTGTCTGGGTTTATCTGACCACAGCACTTACAGTTACATGACTTAGAGTGCACCACTAAGTGGGCATATATTTAACAAGCCATAAAAATACAAGAAGTAGAGACGACATGGAAAGTGAACTGAGAAATAATCCTGGACTGAAGTTCAGGCGCAACCATGTCAAGAGCAACATTTTCCTACTTCTAGCTAACAGAACAAAAACAGCTGAAAACATTCGCATCGGGCTGTACTCGGGGTCCAAAAGTTACATCAACATTTACTTTGGGAAAGTCTTCAAAGTCGGGTGAGGCAAATGCTTATGTCGAATTTCATACTATAAAAACGACGTGTGTGTAGATGGTTGCCAGATCTTTTTTTTTTAAAAGACGTGGTTCTTTAGTAATGGCTCCAGGAGACCAACGATCACAACTTTTAAAAACTAGCACTTTCCTTTACACCTGAAAAAAAAAAAACGAGGAAACGAAAATAAGGACCGAAGAAGCGTCTGTCTTTGCTTTCAAATGTAATGTGATGTAACACAAACGCAAGAGACAATTTAAAAATGAAAAAAAAAAAGTAACAGTGAAATTAAGATGTCTTCGGAATCTGTAATTTGATTAGTTTGATTTAACAAGATGGCTTCTGCACGCATTCATTGTTAGTTTAGAGAATAGCACTTGATCCAGCATGACTTACAGTACAGTTCATTCATAATTTTATCCATAAGACACAATCACTGGTGATTTTTATGGAACAAATTGATACAATGAGTCAGATACTCGAGCAAACGGCTGAACACATCTGAACACACCAAATGATTCTCAAAACTCAAGCAAACTTTATAGAATTTTTTTAGTCAGAAGGTTGAAGGTTCAAGCCTCGGTGATGCCAAGGTGCCATTTGAGCAAAGCTTTTAACTCTCTGTAACATTGCTGACTCAAACTGATCAGCCATAACATTAAAAGCACCAAAAACTGAATTGTGTGCCAACAAAAACCAGCTCAGACTCATCGAGGGATAAATTCCACAAGACCAAGATGTTAGCAGTAGACTTTAAGTCCCGTAAGCTGCGAGGTGGAGCTTCCATGGATCAGACACGTATGTCCCGCACGTCCCACAGACGCTCGATCGACTTATCTGGACAATTTATAAAGCAACACCATGAAGTCCTTGTCATGTTCCTCAAACTGTTCCTGAGCTATGTTTGCATTGTGTCAGGCCGCATTGTCCTAAAGAAAGGGGACGTGTTGCCATGAACTTGATCTGCATCAATGTTTAGGTTGGTGATACATATCAAAGTAACATCCAGACGAATCCAGAACCCAAACATTGCCCAGGGCATCACGCTGCACCCTCAGATCAAATCATCTCTAACACCATTTGTGAGTGTAGAAGAAATAAAAAATAATCTGCTGAAGTAATTTAGCGCACAGAGGCTTCAGAAGACAATTTGGAAAATAATACAAAATTAATTGTGTTTATGAAGAGGCGTACGCTAGCCTGCCAGACGCTACACTTACAGACGTATCGGCTCATGCGGGTGTGTAACAGTATTTAAGTGCATTTTCGCACGTCGTATTTCACACGTATGGGCATGCTGTTTCTATTTTTCATGCCGTCACATATTGTTCATGCTGTTCAAGGTGAAATGCTCTTTGTACTCACATATTAGCTCATAGTCGCTGTTGCTGGAGATATATCCATTAATAAAAACACAATTTAGAGTGTAGTATCTGTCTGGATGCTCCACTGTGCTACAGCAGCAAGCAAATCTGCAGTAAGTGTGAAAGCCTAAAGATAGGAGACTCTATGTTTAGCGAGGCCGAGGGAAAGCTGAAATTGCGTCACGCATCCCGAGAGCTAAAGCAGGTCAAACAATTTGTACGCAATGGAAATGATTTCATCCTCACCTGTACCCTGAGCTGTAATAGAGTTAGGATCATTTTTAGCAGTTGTCTTTTTTTACGCTCAGGTCTCTTCATCAGTGTAGCTTTCAAACATACGTTTTTCTTTTTTACTTCAATAGCAGGTGATGGATTAAGCCGGAAGGGAAGATAAAGAAAGAAGGGATTGCCAAAACTCTTTGTTTATTCAAGACAAAGGTCAGGAGGTGTTGGGTTCATGCCAGAATGATTCACATGACCTGAAAGAAAAAGATGAAAAATGTGAGGACTTTTTCTTACTGTGCTTGCTATTCATCTTATCGCCCTTTCACACCCGTTAGCTTGTTTTTGTTTAGTCAGAATCAGCGAGAAAGTGATTCGTTTAGTTGGGTTCATTTAATTTAATCGAGTCGATTCAGAGTCGATTCAAATCGCTTTCTTCCTGCAATCAAAGCAGTCCGAGACAACCTCACTCAAATGCTCTTGGACTGCTTGTTATCATCCTGACTGTGATTGCACACTAGATGCTGCATGTATAATGCCACCTTCACATATATACAGCAAGCCACAGTGACCGAGAGATCGTTTATTTTCAACAAGAGCTGCGACTACATGAGCGACGGTGAGCGTCGGACACTAGATGTGGGCGTGTCTAAATCTGTGACATGACAAAGTTTATGCAAATACAAAGCGACATAGTACCGTGACTACCACTGCGAGTGAAGACAGCAGTAGTAATGTGAACCTCAGTGCTAGCTTAGTGGTTAAGGTATTGGATTAGCAATCGGAGGGTTGGGAGAATTCCCAGGTCCACCAAGCTGCCGATACCGGGCCCCTGAGCAAGGCCCTTAACCCCCAATTGTAAGAATTGTAAAAAGTATAAGTCGCTCTGGGGGGCACGGTGGCTTAATGGTTAGCACGTCCGCCTCAGATCTCCAGGGTTGGGGGTTCGTTTCCCGCCTCCCCCTTGTGTGTGTGGAGTTTGCATGTTCTCTCCGTGCCTCGGGGGTTTCCTCCGGGTACTCCGGTTTCCTCCCCCGGTCCAAAGACATGCATGGTAGGTTGATTGGCATCTCTGGAAAATTGTCCGTAGTGTGTGATTGTGTGAGTGAATGAGAGTGTGTGTGTGCCCTGCGATGGGTTGGCACTCCGTCCAGGGTGTATCCTGCCTTGATGCCCAATGACGCCTGAGATAAGCAATAGAAAATGAATGAATGAATGAATGAATAAGTCGCTCTAATAAGGATGTCTGCCAAATACCTTTAATGTAATGATCTGTGACAGAGAGCACACACTTCTTCCACTTCATCTCATACGACATGATGCCGATTTACACTGCTGAATTTTATACACAAGCAACAAACCTCCATCCAGAATCTTTTATTTTAGTGGAAAATAATCGAACGGTAGTCGCCTCACCCAAGCATAATCGTCATCGCCATGGCAACCAGTAACAGGAACGCTTCCTGGCACCTTCATAGTACAGAGATCGTGGGAGATTGTGTGAAAGCATTAGCATTAGTCGTAAAGAGAAAAGCTAGACCACGAATCCCAGTAGCCGAATCGCACAAGTTAGCATCGCTCATCTTCACAATGTACCTCGTCCTACATCACTGTCCCAAACCGTAGGAAAAAAAAACATGCAGCAACAGTAAGTGTAAACGTATGATCTGGTTGGTTCAATGTCTGTTCCCGTGACGCACTTAGGCTGGAATCTAACGACTGTTTGCCTCCTGCTGTCAAACAAGGACCTCAGAGCTGTCAAATGTTGTGAAGAGGTGGCAGAACCTACACTCCCCAGAGCCCTGGCTGAGAAAATAATCTTTTCTAAATAAGGACAGGAACAATAATAAGAGTTAGGAGGAAGCCTTGGGAGCTGCTCATCATCATCAGCTGAAGGTTTTGACTGAAAAGAAACGCATGGCTGTATTTAGTTTGTGGCACTGGACTCCTGACGTTCTCAAGAGTGCGACTCTTCTCAACTTGGTGTTGGTTTTACTCACAGACGGCTGCTTAAAAAACTTATTCATTCCCCATTAGCTTGTAACAATGAGTGTGGATATATTAGGAGATGAAGGACTATTCATTAATTCATTTTAATAGCAGACTATTAATTAAAAAAAGAAAGAAAAAGTCTCCAGTTGTCTTTTCCACAGTTAGAGTAACAAAAATAATTATAAAATTTTTTTTAATTGATATTACTTTTAATTTTTGCTGTTAAATTCCGTTAAACATCAGCAGAGAACCTTTAAGCAGCTACACGTTACTTTTTCAGCTTTAATGCTTTTTTTGTTTACACGTTTAACTTTTAACCGGTGCAATAAACACTTAAGACGTGTATTTTTAAATATGTCTTTTAAATACTTTAAACCTGCTCACTCACATGGGCTCGGGCGTGTAACTGCGAATCGTTCCGGAACTGCGAGTGCGCAGCTTGGAAGCTCGTGTAGGCATCAGAGAATTTTATTGTTTGCTTTAAAAGGACAGAAAAAAATAAGTGTGGGAAAAATTCCTTCATCAGTGTTCCATTAAAACATACAAACAAACAAACAAACAAACAAGCAAACAAAAGACTTTTCCCAGAACAACGTTACGCACTGTGCTGTAACACTTAGTCCCACAGATGAACAAAGAACATTTAGCTGCTTTCTTTAACCTTCCTCCTTAACATATTTCCTAAAAGTAAATAGGGAACGTATGAGTCGGATTTGAGCAGAAAAATGTCCGGAAACATGAAGAACTGGATATCGCTGGATTGTTGTCTGAAAACAGCTAAAGATGATACACATGACACATCTTCTTTAAGAATAGATAATTATATTCAATGTGTGCAAAAAGCACATCGTCGTAGGAATCATCATCACCATGATCATCATCATCATCATCACCATCATTATCATCATCACCATTACCATCATCCTCACCACCACCATCATCACCACCATCATCATCATCACCATCATTATCATCACCATTACCATCATCCTCACCACCATCATCACCACCATCATCATCACCATCATTATCATCATCACCGTTACCATCATCCTCACCACCATCATCACCACCATCATCACCATCATCATCATCACCATCATCATCACCATCATTATCATCATCACCATTACCATCATCCTCACCACCATCATCACCACCATCATCACCACCATCACCATCATCCTCACCACGATCATCACCATCACCACCATCATCACCACCATCATTATCATCAGCGCAGAGGTGGTTTGGGGTTCAAGCTCCACCACTGCTGAGCTGTCACTGTTGGGCCCTTGAGCAAGACCCTTAACCTTTGCTGTCCAGGAGCGCTGTATCATCTCTGACCCTGTGCGCTGACCTTAACTGCCAAAATTGAAATATGTGAAGGCTTCTATTCTATCGTCATCGAAACAAAAGGAAACTGCTTAGACATTACATACAGATGACAACAGACAAAGTTTTAAAGATCTTCCTGAGCTAAAAAAAAAAAGCACTTCCACACGATGTACAGAATTCAACACACACAATTTAAAAGATGAGAAGAAACCGATCTGAACAGAACAGCTGGATAGATATAATGATATCTGATAGAATGAATCTGTGATTATTTTCCCACCGATGTTTATTTCTAATCTTGGCATCTTCCTGCAAACGGCACAAGATGGCAGGAACCAGTTCATCAAAACTCAAGTCCCCATCATCATCATCATCATCATCATCATCAAAACAGACACATTTAAAACAATGACTGAATATTAAGACATGGATCCAACAGAACAGCTGGATGGAAATTGATAGTCACGTTCCCCTCGAGTGATGAGACAGAGGCTGGTGTAGACGACGCGGATAATCAGACAATTAGGCAGCAATTTGGCAGGAAGAATTTTCCATGAGCAGATTAGGTTAAGTTTGTACCTGTACCTGTTAAGTTTAGAATTGATTACAAACTGCTGCTACTTACTGTATGTACAAGGCTCTTAACAGTTTAGCTCCCATGTATCTAACTAGTCTTCTAACACGTTACAATCCTTCGAGCTCTCTGAGATCACAAAACTCAGGACTTCTGGTAGTTCCCAGAATATCTAGGTCAAAGCTTTCATATTTAGCTCCCAAACTCTGGAATAGTCTTCCTGATAGTGTTCGGAGCTCAGACACACTTTCCCAGTTTAAATGTAGATTAAAAACTCATCTCTTTAGTCAGGCGTACACATAATACATCCCATAATATTGTACACTATTATATCAGACTTGCACATTTTTATGAACAGCAGATATGTTAATCCCTCTCCACTGCTTCTCTCTTTCTACTCATTCCGAGGCATCCAGACATCGTACCAGCTCCGATCGTCTTCCATGCGATGAAGATTTCTGAGACGAGGCCGACTCTGTGAGGATCCGGAGACATCTACAGACCTACCAGTTCCAGTTGGACTCTGTGATACTAAAAGGAGATCTGAACTCCATTTGATCCTTACACCAATACAGCATTTGTTTGACTATATATATATAATCACACCCTCCAGTGTCACCCATATGAGGATGGGTTCACCTTTGAGTCTGGTTCCTCTCAAGGTTTCTTCATTTACCAATTTAAGGGAGTTTTCCCTTGCCACTGCTGCCTGAGTCACCTCAGACTTGCTCATTGGGGATAAACACATACACATTGTGAACTAAATCTATCTAATTTTTTTATTTATTATATTAATTCTTTATATTATTCCTTATGTTTACCTTCTGTTCTATGTTTATGTTTTGTAAAGCTGCTTTGAGACAATGTCAATTGCAAAAAGGGCTATACAAATAAACTCGAATTGAATTGAATTAAATTAGGTTCCGAATATAAAAGTGGGTGTGGTATTTTTTGTCAAAACTCTGTATAATTTAACACGAACATCGCAGCCATCGTGTGCTCCGTGTTCATCGTCAACAGTCACTCATGACCCTAAAAACAAGACAGCGTTCGACGCTAGACCAGACATCAGACGTTCGATTGGACGACTAGGGGAACTTCTTGTCTCTGCAGCGTGTGGCTCGGGCTGTACAGCGGGACTGCCGTGTGTTTCTTTGGGCAGAACGAGTCGGTAGGCAGGGCTGAAGGGGGCTTCTGGAGCGGTGTGCATTGTACCTGTTCATCCATTATGGACAAGCCTACGAATAATGGATGAGGCTAGTGAGTAACCCGAGGATGTGGTCAGACGAATGATGGAAAGAGTACTGGAAAATTTCCACTCAAGTAGAACTGTTACTTCTGAAAACATATTGATTTACCCAGCAAGGTTTTCCTCGACTCCACGTCTTTAACCATACAATCAGATTTATTGAACCCTATCGAATATAGGCTTCATATCGGAAAAGAAAAGTAATACACATGTTAGATTTGATCTTTTTCTTCCTCTCTCCTCCACTTTCCTTCCTTGTCCTTTCATCTACGTTTCTCTGTTCGATCACCATTTTATCTTAGAATTCTTGTCGAACACAGAAAATCAATATGTCAATATCAGGATGGAGACGAAAAAGGACAAGAAGGAAGAAGAAGAGCGAGGAAAGCAAGGAGGAAACTGTCTCTACTTGAGCAAAGGGGTGAAAAGTGACAGTCCTTAAGACCTACATGCTAACGCCAAGTCATGCTAACTAGCTACACTTGCTAACAACATGTATACATGTTGCCAGCTATACAGCATCAAACTTACAACTTGAAACTTTAAACTAACTTTAGACTTTAAACTTTAGACTTTAAACTAACTTTAGACTTTAAACTTTAGACTTTAAACTAACTTTAGACTTTAAACTAACTTTAGACTTTAAACTTTAGACTTTAAACTAACTTTAGACTTTAAACTTTAGTCTTTAAACTAACTTTAGACTTTAAACTTTAGACTTTAAACTAACTTTAGACTTTAAACTTTAGACTTTAAACTAACTTTAGACTTTAAACTTTAGACTTTAAACTAACTTTAGACTTTAAACTTTAGACTTTAAACTAACTTTAGACTTTAAACTTTAGACTTTAAACTAACTTTAGACTTTAAACTTTAGTCTTTAAACTAACTTTAGACTTTAAACTTTAGACTTTAAACTAACTTTAGACTTTAAACTAACTTTAGACTTTAAACTTTAGTCTTTAAACTAACTTTAGACTTTAAACTTTAGACTTTAAACTAACTTTAGACTTTAAACTTTAGACTTTAAACTAACTTTAAACTTTAAATCAAATCTGTTTGCATTCTGTTGCATATAGATGACTAGCCGTTGTTCAGAATGCTAACTACATGTCTCACTAGCCTATGTTACATATCCAGATGAAACTGAGCGTGAGAGTTACACTTTGCTGCCTGTTACTAAACCATTCAGTGATATAGATCAGAGCCAGATTTAATTACATTAGATTAGATTTAACTTTATTGTCCTTACACATGTACAAGAGCAGACAACAAATGAGTTGTTCAATATGATTAGTTAGCTAACTATCTGCCTAATGTCTATATATTTGGTTACATTTAGCTACCTAAAATGAGCTTTTCAGTATTTCTTGTTTTCTGTTTTGAAAGCTTTCATTCATGCTAAAAGACTGACTGAGTGTTTACATTAGCGAAATAAACACTAGCATCTTCTAAACAGCTGTTAAATATCTTGCTAAGTAACATTCAAGGAACGTGTGTGTTGGCTGTGTGAATGCTTTCACAGCTAGCTGGGTAACAACGTAAGTTACCTAGTTGGCTAAACTCACTTATTCATACAGCGCTCTTAAAGGTGTGGTCTCCGATGTTTGAGAAATGCTTCAGAAAACTGAGTCAGAACGACAAACAAAACAAAAACAAAAATAACGTGTAGCCAATGAGCAGAAAGGGGCGTGTCTTGTCAATATGGGCGGAGAGAGTGTTCAGTGCGCATGTGTGACATTAGCAGAAAGCGGTTTTAACATTGACATGGAGGATAAAAACAAAGAAAGAAAGAGAAGAAAGACTTACGATAAGGTAAGAAGTAGGACGTGTTAATATAGGATCAGCTTTCCAGCGCTGGAGAGAACTGAAGGAGCAGGAAGTTGGTCACATATTCACAGATTGGAGTTTCCTGAGTCAATAACTCCTGAGCTAAACACTGTTACTACACAAATAACACCTCTTTTCTATCGTAGTAATGTAGAGACGCAGCTACAACCGTGTTTTGTGTAGTAACAGCGTTTAGCTCAGGAGTTATTGACTCGGGAAACTCCAATCTGTGAATATGTGACCAACTTTACTTAAGACACCGAGGCGCTTTTTTCCTTCTCGATAGATGAGTAACGTTGGTTTTGCTTTGTTACACAGAACTAATATATGCCTTTGTCCATTACATGATTATACTTGTGTGTCATTTTTGCTTGTTTGTTTATCTGCAATCGTATTGTTCTTCCCTTCAGCTATGATAAAGACACATTTCTTTCCAGTAGTTGCCTGGGTTACGTATGTAGGTGTGGGCGGAGCTATCAATACAGGGGTGGGACCCATTTGGGTTAGGGGCGTGTTTGTTTTGGTGATTTCAAATGTCGACATTGGCTTTCAAACATCGGAGACCCCACCTTTAATTCTTCAGTCATAGCTAGCTAGTTAAAAATATTAACATGAACTTGCTAAACAGATCCTTGAATGAGAACTCCTTCTTGTATCTTTGTTGAATAAAGAAAATCTAATTGTAGTGAGCAAAATGAATCAGAAAGCAGAAATAAAGGACAAAAACCGAAATAAAGACTTTTTTTTAAATTATATTTCTTTTGTAGTAGTTTATGAGAACACCATATGCTAACACTTACACTGGATTTTCATCCTGAGGAAACATCACAAATAAATATTTACTGAATGAAAATATTTGGAACAAGTTTTAATGGAACGGAAAGCGCTAATAAAGCAAGGACTCAACAGCGGATGAGCTTCAACGGGTGCTGATGCCTGGGCGGCTTTAAAGAGACACTTCACCCAAACGTGCTAATGTTCATGAGGCTAATAGCGAACCGGGATCATGCTAATGACACTAGCTTCTAAGATTCCATTTTATGAATTATGTATGATGTAATGATGTTTTTGTGGTTGGTTCTTAATTTTATTTATGCTTCTGTTAATATTGACTCAACTCTGTAATCAAGAGCCACACTGGGGTTTTATTATTTACTTGTGAGGCTTTTGCGAAGGAATTAGGAGATCTGTGTGTGTGTGTGTGTGTGTGTGTGTGTGTGTGTGGTTTTTCACAGCTAAGTGTTTGGACAGCAGGTTCGAGAAACACGCAATGAAATGCATAATGAAACAGGAACGGATGAATAAATGAACAATGCAGGATGAGACAGTGCTTTCATAGCCTCTGATGTCCGACTTCAAACAGCGTGACACAGCAGATCGGCTGGGGGACCGGCGAGAGGTGGCTAACGGTGGAGGAAGAGCGATGGAGCGATAGAAGGATGGAGGAGGGATTAAGGGAAAGGTCAGAGGAAGAAGCAGTGGCATGTCTTCTCTGCAGGACAGAGGTGCCTAATGCACCACCTCTCTCTCTCTCTCTTTCTCTCCTTCTCTCATGTCAGTTATGCCTCGTCACTGCGTGAAGGGTCGAGTCAGTGATTCAAATGATTCTTGAAGATTCGTTAACAAGCAGGTTGATTCCTCTGAACAATCAACTGTCAAACCTGGATTTCTTTCTTTCTGTTTTTCACATCGTATATTGAAAGAAAAAACGCTCTCCCAGTTTAGCTGAGAGTCGAGAGCAAAAGTTTGCGTACCCCTAGGTCAAGTAAAATACAACCAAGGAAATGATACTGTTACCGGAAAATACTCAGAGATGGATGGAGTTATATTTCTGGCATTCAGCAGACACCTTTATCCAGAGTGATTTAAGTTTTATTTCAATTTACTCAACTGTGCATTTGAGTGTTAGGGGCCTTGCTCAGGGGCCCAGCAGTGGCAGCTTGGTGGACCTGAGATTCAAACTCATGACCTTCTGATCAGTAGTCCAATGTCCAATGCCAATGCAGCTTGGAGCTCATTATTTCACAGGAACACTTTTCATTTTCTACCGCTTATCCGAACTACCTCGGGTCACGGGGAGCCTGTGCCTATCTCAGGTGTCATCGGGCATCAAGGCAGGATACACCCTGGACGGAGTGCCAACCCATCACAGGGCACACACACACACACACTCTCATTCACTCACACAATCACACACTACGGACAATTTTCCAGAGATGCCAATCAACCTACCATGCATGTCTTTGGACCGGGGGAGGAAACCGGAGTACCCGGAGGAAACCCCCGAGGCACGGGGAGAACATGCAAACTCCACACACACACAAGGTGGAGGTGGGACTCGAACCCCCACCCTGGATGTGTGAGGCGAACGTGCTAACCACTAAGCCACCGTGCCCCCCCTTCACAGGAACAGCAGTGCGTTATTCCTCTTACACCTCAACAATTTGAGAATTTATTGTATATTGTAAGATTATATCCATTATATCCGTTCTCATTTACATGTACAAGTCATTATAGCATGCTGTTGCCATGGAAACAATACCGTACTAGACAGAGAACATTAATATAAAAATGTGATTTGCTGCATCACTACCGTCAGAGCTGCTGTTAGAGAAAATGAACCAATCACATTCTGACCAATCAGAAAGGGGAATTTAGGACGTTTCCTTTTCTGAACGTTGATATGAACATTTTTAAAGCTGGTTTAAAATATAAATTAGAATTATGTTTTTTGTTTTTTTTAAACTTAAACTTTATTGTTTTATTTTTTATTTTTATATACCTGTGAACCGCTTTGCTGCAGTGTCCATTGTGAAAAGAGCTAATTGAATTGAATTGAAACCATTTGGAGTGTGTGTGTGCCCTGCGATGGGTTGGCACTCCGTCCAGGGTGTATCCTGCCTTGATGCCCAATGACGCCTGAGATAGGCACAGGCTCCCCGTGACCCGAGGTAGTTCGGATAAGCGGTAGAAGATGAATGATGAATGAATGAATGAAACCATTTGTGTTAGAAAACCTCTGGAGATGGACCTGGTCATGCTAAACTACATTTTAAACTATTCCCCTTTTGCTTTTTTCTCAGATTGTGCATTGCTGCCTTGTCAGTCAGTTGTAAGGTCCTTTTTTTACCTTTCAAAAGCCATGGGGGGGGTACAAACTTTTGCACTGAGATGGACGCGTTGCTGCGTGCTGGCTCTGAGTGAGATGAATCTCACTGTAAGAAGCAGGCTTTATACAGATTAATCTGGTTGGACCCGATGTGAGCAAGGTCTCCCTGATTGGACGTTTGACCTGTGACAGTGACTGATGAGACGACGCCCTTGGGTTTGATGGCTTTAAATTAATACGTACACACACCCTGGGAGAGAGGAGGCTGGAGCGAGGTAGAGACACACACACACACACACACACATACACACAGACACACACATACACACACATATATATATATCAGATGATTTGTCATATGTCACCTCATACTGCTTTACAAGGTGGCAGGCTGAGCGATATATTAAATATGAATTATTGTAAAAAAAAAAAACAGTCCCTATCCGGGTATGGTGGTTTAGTGGTTAGCACGTTCTCCTCACACCTCCAGGGTTGGGGGTTCGATTCCCGCCTCCGCCTTGTGTGTGTGGAGTTTGCATGTTCTCCCCGTGCCTCGGGGGTTTCCTCCGGGTACTCCGGTTTCCTCCCCCGGTCCAAAAACATGCATGGTAGGTTGATTGGCATCTCTGGAAAATTGTCCATAGTGTGTGATTGTGTGAGTGAATGAGAGTGTGTGTGTGTGTGCCCTGTGATGCACTGGCACTCCGCCCAGGGTGTATCCTGCCTCGATGCCCGATGACACCTGAGATAGGCACAGGCTCCCCGTGACCCGAGGTAGTTCGGATAAGTGGTAGAAAATGAGAGAGCGAGAGAGAGAGTCCCTAACTGTGATCTGTGTCAAAGCAAAACCAAAATCAAATCTGGTTTAGTTTCACAGTAAACCTTCTTTTATCATTTCTATACAAACATTTATATTTATATCAAAACTTTTTATTTTCTTTTATTTTCTTTCTTTTTAGCAAGGCTTGCTCTTCCTGTATACACACTCATTATTACACCTAATAACACCTTGAGCTCTAATTCATGCCCTGGCTGACAAAGTCAACCCAAAATATAAATTAGGCGCCACCCTGAGTGTATTAAACATGTCAGCATAGCACCTGATCCTGAAATCAGTGATTTGAGCAGAATACCGGGTCTCTTTAAACCACACACAGGGAGGGAAGTATAGACGGCATCACGTTTTCCTCACAGCTTTTATTATTATTATTATTATTATTATTATTATTATTATTATTATTATTATCACACTCCACAGGTCTCACGCTGAAAATACACAGATATTTATCATCAACTGGACGACGGTTTGAATGTGTTTAATCCTGAAGATGTAAATCGTGAAGTTAATGTCCATGTGTATGTTCTTTTTGTTTACACAACTTTTATTTAGGAGCTGGTTCAGAAGATCCAGAATATGTGTGCAAAGTTTCATCAGACATCAAGAAGTTTTCAGGTCTCACTTTTCTTGGTCTTCATTATGGTGCAGTAAATGATGAGGGGGGTGCACAAACTTTTGACTTGTATTGCGACATCTCTGTAAAGATGCGTGATGGGGAGGTGGTAGCTCACTGGTTAAGGTGTTGGACTACTGATAGGAAGGTTGTGAGTTCAAAGCTCAGGTCCACCAAGCTGCTACTCCTGGGCCCCTGAGCAAGGCCCTTAACCCTCTATAGCTTAGCCGTATAACTATAACTAAAGATTATGATCATATCTGCTCTGATGTAAACCGTATCTCTAAATCAGCCTGTGTGATCCTCAATCAGCGGTTTGTCATTGCTGAGAAAGCCAGGGTTTGCCGTCCAATATTTGCTGGCGTGATGGGATGTGTTCCGTAATCCTTGCGGCCGCGATTTGTTCTTCTCACCGGAGCGATGTGTGAATGTGATTGTGATTGCGATTGTGAACAGCAAAACCCAGCGAGAGAGTTGTAGACTGGTACACAGTGTCGTCTTTCTGCAAACACACACTGAGTCAAAAAATGTGCTGCAGCGCGCATGGTGTGTTAGGTCGCACAGATCCTAACAAAAACGCTCAAGTTATTTTAATTAGGGTAGTGCGATATCAGGAACAGGGTGGTGTGATGAAGAGGAGTTTCTGTTGTGATGAAGACGAGTTACTGTTATTCTTCTTATAACATAGCAACTCAGCAGCCATTACGTTGTTTGTCGATTAAAGAACGACACGCGATACCTTAATTGCTTTATAGTTATTTTTTAACTTTAATTATAGTGAAATCTATAAAAACAACTTAGTTCCTGTTCTAACTTACACTACAACAGTAGAAACAGTAGAAACAAAACAAAACAAACAAATAAATAAAAGAAACCCAACAACAGTTGTCATGTTACAGAGAAACCACAAAACGTAGACTCCCATGACAAAAAGCACTAACACTGGAGACTCCTTCCGTTAATTCTAAACAAACATCTCCTCACATAAACCCTCAACATCATGTCAGATGTACGAACCCTGTGAACGAGTTACTCTAGAAACGATAGTGTATTAGAATGAGAGGATGCTTTGAGTGAACAGAGTTAAGAAGCTGTGTGTGGGGGGGTATGTGTACGAGTCAGAAAGAGAATGAGAGAGAGAGAGAGAGAGAGAGAGAGCGAGAGAGAGAAGATTATAGGGTGATACTATGCACTTGTCGTTATACAAATGATCACAAATTTATAAATAACTCTGGAAACTATTTAAATGAATAAAAGTTCCTAACAGTGACAAATGTGAAAAACGTGTATTCATTCATTCACTCACTCATCTTCTACCGCTTATCCGAACTACCTCGGGTCACGGGGAGCCTGTGCCTATCTCAGGTGTCATCGGGCATCAAGGCAGGATACACCCTGGACGGAGTGCCAACCCATCACAGGGCACACACACACACACACACACTCTCATTCACTCACGCAATCACACACTACACACAATTTTCCACAGATGCCAATCAACCTACCATGCATGTCTTTGGACCGGAGGAGGAAACCGGAGTACCCGGAGGAAACCCCCGAGGCACGGGGAGAACATGCAAACTCCACACACACACAAGGTGGAGGTGGGACTCGAACCCCCACCCTGGAGGTGTGAGGCGAACGTGCTAACGACAAACGTGTAGTCAAACGTTATTATTATTATTATTATTATTATTATTATTATTATTATTATTATTATTATTGTTATTATTAATAACAATAATAATAATAATAATAATATTATAGAGCAACTAAAGCGGAACTAAAAGTAAAAGTCTGTATGTGGTTGAATTTATGCCAAAAATGAATTATACAAAATTATTCGTTAATGTAAAAATTGCCTTTGTTAAGAATTAGTCAAAAAAAAAATCATTTAACACATTTTATTTAATTAGATTAGATTAGATTAGATTTCATTTTATTGTCCTTACACATGTACAACAAATTAGTTGTTCAATATAATTAGTTAATTATAATTAGTGCCGAATGTCTATATATGTGTGTTTCTGTCCTAATGCTTTCATTAACTACCTAAAATGATCTTTTTAGTATTTCTGTAATGTTTTTGTGTGTGAAAGCTTTCATTCATGCTAAAAGACTGATTTAAAGTCGGGGTGCACGATGTTTGAGAAATGCTTCAGAAAACTGAGTCGGGCCGACAAACAAAACAAACGTGTAGCCAATGAGCAGAAAGGGGCGTGTCTTGTCAATATGCGGCGGAGAGAGTGTTCAGTACGAAAACAAAAATGAAACAGAAAAGGCTTACGATAAGACATGAAGCAGGACCCGTGTTAATATAGGATCAGCTTTCCAGCGCTGGAGAGAACTGAACATCTTACGCGTGAAACGGAGCTAAACCTTTCACGGTACAACACACAGTACTACAAAAACACATGTGTATTACCACAGTATTACTCATTGTGTTCATTTACTGATAAAAATATCCACTCGGCCAGCTGCACCAACAGGTTCCGCCATAATAGTTGCTTGGGTTATGTATGTATGTGTGGGCTGGAGCTATAAAACAGGGGTGACACCCATTTGGGTTAGGGGTGTGTTTGTTTTGGTGATTTCAAATGTCAACATTGGCTTTCAAACAACGTGCACCGCACATTTAACACGTTATTTTGTCTTATTTCAGGCTTTACATGATAGATTAGGAGATTTCCTAACTTGTTATACGTATAGTTTTGTTTAAGCTCCACCCATCTGGTTAAGAAGAACAGACAAATAGGCCCCGCCCACATATAATGTAACAAATAGTTGTAGAAAGATGCAGAATTATGGTTTGTATCGTTCGATCATAAAAACGTACATTAGGATTGGTAGCTGCATAGGGTTCTTTTATGATAATTATTTTAATAATGAATTAATACACACTGATGTGCCAGAGGAAATATATGTTATGTTCTTATATCGAGTTGTCTTAGTGTTAGTGTACATGATGGAAAAAACACAAGAGAGAAGTGGTGAAGGTCACTATCTTTTCTCTTTCAATGTGTTTGAGTGAGTGAGTGAGTGTGTGTGTGTGTGTGTGTGTGTGTGTGGAAGAACCGAGAACCACACACAAAGGCTGCTAATGAAAGGCATAAGGGCAGACAGAGTGTGACTTACCTTTAGGAGAAGGGGCGTGATGAAAAGACAGTAATTGAGCTGTGAATTCTGTCACCACTGGAACACATCGATATTTCAGACAAAAGTCATCCAGTTTTTTAGCTACGCTTTCATTTTCAGTGGAATACCATATATGCCGAATGTAATCGTAGGTGAATGCAACACTGAGAACGTTAATCAAGTCATCAGTTGTAACTTGTAACAAATTTTTAGTCATACACTTATGAAACTTAGTCTTGTAGATCTGATCACCTGGCCTGATCCCCTTAATCTTGTAGATCTGATCACCTGGCCTGATCCCCTTAGTCTTGTAGATCTGATCACCTGGCCTGATCCCCTTAGTCTTGTAGATCTGATCACCTGGCCTGATCCCCTTAGTCTTGTAGATCTGATAACTTGGCCCTACCCCTTAGTCTTTTAGATCTGATCACCTGGCCTGACCCTCTTAGTCTTATAGATCTGATCACCTGGCCTAATCCCCTTAGTCTTTTAGATCTGATCACCTGGCCCTAGCCCTTAGTCTTGCAGATCTGATCACTTGGCCCTACCCCCTTAGTCTTGTAGATCTGATCACCTGGCCTGACCCCCTTAGTCTTGTAGATCTGATCACCTGGCCTGATCCAATTAGTCTTGTAGATCTGATCACCTGGCCTGATCCAATTAGTCTTGTAGATCTGATCACCTGGCCCTACCCCTTAGTCTTGTAGATCTGATTACCTGGCCTAATCCCCTTAGTCTTGTAGATCTGATCACCTGGCCCTACCCCCTTAGTCTTGTAGATCTGATCACCTGGAATGACCCCCTTAGTCTTGTAGATCTGATCACTTGGCCCTACCCCCTTAGTCTTGTAGATCTGATCACTTGGCCCTACCCCCTTAGACTTGTAGATCTGATTACTTGGCCCTACCCCCTTAGTCTTGTAGATCTGATCACCTGGCCCTACCCCCTTAGTCTTGTAGATCTGATCACTTGGCCCTACCCCCTAAGTCTTGTAGATCTGATCACTTGGCCCTACCCTCTTAGTCTTGTAGATCTGATCACTTGGCCCTACCCTCTTAGTCTTGTAGATCTGATCACTTGGCCCTACCCCCTTAGACTTGTAGATCTGATTACTTGGCCCTACCCCCTTAGTCTTGTAGATCTTATCACCTGGTCCTACCCTCTTAGCCTTGTAGATCTGATCACTTGGCCCTACCCCCTTAGTCTTGTAGATCTGATCACTTGGCCCTACCCCCTTAGTCTTGTAGATCTGATCACTTGGCCCTACCCTCTTAGTCTTGTAGATCTGATTACTTGGCCCTACCCCCTTAGTCTTGTAGATCTTATCACCTGGTCCTACCCTCTTAGCCTTGTAGATCTGATCACTTGGCCCTACCCCCTAAGTCTTGTAGATCTGATCACCTGGTCCTTCCCTCTTAGTCTTGTAGATCTGATCACTTGGCCCTACCCTCTTAGTCTTGTAGATCTGATCACTTGGCCCTACCCTCTTAGTCTTGTAGATCTGATCACTTGGCCCTACCCTCTTAGTCTTGTAGATCTGATCACTTGGCCCAACCCTTAGTCTTGTAGATCTGATCACTTGGCCCTACCCTCTTAGTCTTGTAGATCTGATCACTTGGCCCTACCCTCTTAGTCTTGTAGATCTGATCACTTGGCCCTACCCTCTTAGTCTTGTAGATCTGATCACTTGGCCCTACCCTTTTAGTCTTGTAGATCTGATCACCTGGCCCAACCCTTAGTCTTGTAGATCTGATCATCTGGCCCTACCCTCTTAGTCTTATAGATGTTAGGGGCATGTGGTATGTGGTAGCCTAGTGGTTAAAACTTTAAATTGCTGATTGGAAGGTCATGAATTCAAATCAAGTCTCTCTGGCTAAGGGTGTCTGATAAATGTTATAGATCTGTTCTACTGGCCTTCCCCCCTTAGTCTTATAGATCTGATCACCTGCCTGTTCACCAATTAGCCTTGTCTCTGAGAGATGTTCAACTGGCCCTACACCTGATCCCCCATGATATCTTAACTACCTCTGATTGGTTTAGAGGTGTTCACCTGGTCCTATCACTGATCTTTCTTGAAATGTTTATCTGACCCACCCCTGAACTTTCTAGAGGTGTTCACCTGACCCACCCCTGACCTTACTGGAGTTGCTGACCTAACCCTTCCCCTGACCTCTCTAGAGGTGTTAACCTGACCCACCCCTGACCTTTCTAGAGGTGTTAACCTGACCCACCCCTGACCCTTCTAGAGGTGTTCACCTGACCCACCCCTGACCCTTCTAGAGGTGTTCACCTGGTTCTGCCTCTGATCATTTTATAGACGTCCAGCTCTGCCCACCAGTGAACGCTCTACATATGCATGTCTGATCCTGCCACTGATAGTTTACCAGGTCCTTCCCCTGATCTTTCTAGAGCTAATTTTGCATAACAACATCATTGATATGAAAATGGTTTTTGTAAGGAGATTTATATTTAACATTTATAGTCTTTATTCCTTACGTATCATTCATTACTGCTGAAGATAACAGGAAATACATAAACTATTATCAAAAATAACGTTCCATCAATCTCTGTCTGTTTCTGGGTGTAATGGTGGGCCATTTCACAAGCTCACAATTTTACGCCTATATTTTTATAATGTTCCTAAAATTAGGAGACTGTTGGTCCATTGGGCATTTCTACGTGTGGGTGTGTGTGTGTGTGTGTGTGTTGGCCACACTTCTACTTTTCCTAATGAGAAACAGACGCACATGGTTACACAAATAAATCTAAAACACTTGTTTTGAAGGGTTAATAAAGTTTTATTTGCACTTTTGTCCTCAAGTTCAGGCTCGTATTAAAAATGTACTGAACTCCGCTGCTCCCACCGAGAGTTTTATTCATTTCTTACTCTCTCGACCCACCGATGAGATGAAAATCCTCGCTGTAAGAGGTATGTTAGTGAAATGAGACCGTGAAAACAGGCTCAGTCACACGGTAATGACATGCTGATGTAAATGAACCCACTGTGCCTCGATTGCATAATTACACAAGAGATATCCCTGTGGAGAAGCTGGTATAATAAAATCTTCATATCTTCTCATTCTGAATGGAACTGGGCTCCATGAGAAAGCAAGCTGGAAGCTGTATGGAGCGTCTGATATTGTGTGTGCGTGGGTGTGTGTGTGTGTGTGTGTGTGTGTGTGTGTGTGTTTTGGCAGATCACCTTGCACGAGCCTGGCTTGAGTATCGATGACGTTTCCAATGTGGACATCACCATGTCGACGAGTTACACCACGCTGACCACAGAGCTTCTCACATCACACCTTACACACACAGCAGTGGAAACAGGACGTCACCACGTTATACCCAACACTATATCACCTACACCTCGGATCCTTTTCTCCGAGTAACGTTACAGCAGGTTTAATTTTTTCTGACTAAAGAAAAAGACTGTGTGATCGATGCATTAACGTTCCTCTACCACTCTACTTTATCTAGCGGTTCCATAAACCAAACTGACTATACATAGCTTTATAGAAAGAAGCAAAATAATCTGCCAATAGAAGGAACATCCATCCATCCCTCTGTCCATCCATCCATCCATCCATCCGTCCATCCATCCATCCGTCCATCCATCTATCCATTGGCAGGGGACATCCTGGACTGGTGCCAAACAATTGAGGGCAAAATCTCTCTCTCTCTCTCTCTCTCTCTCTCTCTCTCTCTCTCACACACACACACACACATACACACACACACATACAGTACACACACACACACACACACACACTTTTAAGTGTCTAAATGTATTAGGGTGATTTTTTTTTTAAGAGCTCAAAATTCATTCAGACTGGATACACACATAGTGGTGTCAATCGCATGGTGTGTGTGTGTTTGTGTGTGTTTGTTTGTGTGTGTGTTTGTGTGTTTGTGTGGGTACAGTTTGCTCACTGTTCCTCTTCTCTGCCAGACTGAAGGTGGGCGTATTGACGAGGAATCGAGAGACTGATGTGATTTCTTTTGTCACAGGAAGCAATTTTTACATAAAACACACACACACACACACACACACACACACAGACACACACACACACACACACGCGCGCACACACACACACACACACACACACACACACACACACACCGTGTTTAGTCTCAGCGTGTTCCTGTCTGCATAGTGTAGTCTAGGATACAAAGTAAGGTAGAAGCAAATAGCTAACAAACATCAGCACTGACTCAGGACAAGTGTACTTTTTTATCCGTTTATAGTTACATAGAGGAACATCTCAGAACAAGTTCATTCTTCTTCTCACTTCCATTCCAGCTGCTATAATTCTGGCTCGTACTCCGGTTTCCTTCTCCAGTCCAAATACATGTACTGTAGAACGTTGACGATCTCTAAATTGTCCATATTGTGTTAGTGTGTGTGTGTGTGTGTTGGTACCTCAACCAAGAGTCTCCTGGGATAGACTCCAGGTTCCCTGTGACTCTGTACAGGATAAACACTAGAGAAGATAAATAGATGGAAACATAGAAGGAATAGAATGAAATGTGAAATAATAATAAAATAAAAGAATGTTTATTGTATGTAATGATGATCCACGAATTCCAGGACAACGCAGACATTTTATTATTCATTCACTCATTCATCTTCTACCGCTTATCTGAACTACCTCGGGTCACGGGGAGCCTGTGCCTATCTCAGGTGTCATCGGGCATCAAGGCAGGATACACCCTGGACGGAGTGCCAACCCATCGCAGGGCGCACACACACACACACTCTCATTTACTCACGCGATCACACACTACGGACAATTTTCCAGAGATGCCAATCAACCTACCATGCATGTCTTTGGACCGGGGGAGGAAACTGGAGTACCCGGAGGAAACCCCCGAGGCACGGGGAGAACATGCAAACTCCACACACACAAGGTGGAGGCGGGAATCGAACCCCCAACCCTGGAGGTTTGAGGCGAACGTGCTAACCACTAAGCCACCGTGCCCCCTACATTTTATTATATAAGGTAAAAAATATATGATTACAGTGTGAACCATGTGAATTAATAAAAAAAAGCCTCAGATTGCTGTTCTGGGGCCAGCAGTGGAACTCAGTCTGGTCTTCTTCTGTTGTAGCTCTTCTTCCTCATT
This sequence comes from Tachysurus vachellii, assembly GCF_030014155.1. NCBI lineage: Eukaryota > Metazoa > Chordata > Actinopteri > Siluriformes > Bagridae > Tachysurus > Tachysurus vachellii. Next base: position 20,052,036 of record NC_083475.1, read on the forward strand.
CTTTAAACGTTCTGAGATGCTTTTCTGCTCACCACAGCGATAAAAGTTGGTTATTTGTGTTATGGCATCCTTCCTGGCATCCAGCCTTGGGATTGAGTGTTCTTCTGAAACGTCCTGTTTCTCCTGTGTACTACGCTTAACGTTTACAGATGGTGGAAAAAGTCAACGTTAAGCGTAGCACACAGGAGAAACAGGACGAAGCACGCTGCACTTACTTCCTGGATTCCTTTTTAGAAGAATCGTTACTTCCTGGATTCTTCTTCTTCTTCCTCTTCAAAAAAAAAACAAAAAAAAAGGAAGATAAAAAAATGACAAACAAACAACATCAAATTTAGATCCTGCGATCTAGATCTGTGAGTGAACACACCTCGATAACGGTTGCAGCTGTCATCCATGTTACTTCCTCTCCACCACACTCTCTTCCTGTTGTGTTGCCATGGTGCACAACAGAAAAGAAAAGACTCGCATGCTTCCAGGAACAGACCTGAATGCATTCATAAATTATTTATAAACACCTTGTGTAATAGACCGCTGGAATATATACAGATACGAGCTGAGGAAGTATACTGTAGAACACGCTCTTTACAAATAGACGGCGGAACAAATGAACGCACCGTGCTGAAAAAACACCAGTGTTTACTTCAGATCCGGTCTCAGTAGCTGTTTGTTGTAAATGTACAGTTAAGTCTAAAAGTTTACACACATCTAGACTAAAGATATTCAGATTTCAGGCTTCTTGTTGCTCTAAAACCTAACCATCATCCGTGGTTAGAGGAAATAATAATACGAAACGTGTAATTTATGGCAATCAGCATCAGCACGGCTTTTACAGAGTTAACGCCGCATCACGGTGCCGGACGCAGACGCTGTGAAACGATGCGGTGTTAGAACGTTACGGCTAGTTGCTTAGCAACAAAAACAGAACAGCATGTGAAAAGCTCATGTCAGGTGAAAAACCAGGGCGTAAACACAACGTCATGAAAGTGGGCGCTTTAGTGAGGAGGGAATACACCGTGTGACACTGAAACGTTAAAGGAAGTCGGATATCGACGGGTCAAAAACACAACAAACTTAAAAAGATAAATATGTGAAAGATAACAGAATCTGATCGAGTGCAGAACGACAGACCTGAACTTTTTTCCTCACT
>NC_083475.1:20068182-20078182 GCF_030014155.1 Tachysurus vachellii
TGTCTCCTTCTGGTTGAAAGGGATGGAATAATGTTTTTTTATATATATATATATATAATATATATATATATATAAAACCCCCTTGCTGTCTCTCCAGGACACGTGTAGGAGAAGTCAGCCTATTTGCTGTGGCCTGATAGGAAGGGAGTAGTGATGAAGCTGCTGTCCTACTTTTTTACGAGGGAAAAAAGAGCGAGGGCAGATGAGGAGAGTCTCAGTGGGGAAGTAGTGTAACGACTGCAACCCTGACACATGGACAGAAATGCTCTCTAATAGACAGGGACACTCGTTCCATGTATTAGCATAACCTGGAACTTTAATAGGGTGATGAAATCAAGGGCATGTACCAAGTTCTGAGGCCTGATATAGTCCCCTGATATAGTGGTATAGTCCAGAGGTTGCGACCTTCAAGGGTATACGCCTCCAAGTGTTTTGTTCTTTACGTACCTATCTCATGTTCCTGTTGTAAATCAAGCCTTGTTCACATTGTCGCTAGCCACTTCCAACAGTGTCTTGTGTCTTGAACTTATGGCTTGATCAGAAATCACTTCTGACCAATCAGAATTAAGAATTCTACAAGGCTGTAGAGTAGCTTACTAAAATGACATGATGTTACACTGAAACTAGCACTAAACTTTTAAGCTTGCTACCTTGGAAGACAGGAAGAAGCTTGCATGGCAGATGCTAACTAGCAACTATCTAATAATCTAATGTTTTGAATGGCCTAACTCCTGATTTATTCATGGGTATCTGTGTGTATGTACGTAGAAAGAATTACTTTGGATTACTTTGGAATCAGTTGCGAAGGTAATCCATGTGTTGTGACTATTAAGGCTATAGGTTTATAACTTGTATTAATCAGTCCTTATTTTATTAAATGCTTATATTCTACCTCTAAAGTATGTAATTAGACCTCAAGGGCTATAAGAATACAGCTGCACTGTGTTCACCTTTCACAGCGACAGAATATCGGTACCTAGGTACCCCAACATGTACACCTTAGGTTAGGAATCTTTGTTTTCTAGTAATGCAGCAGAGCAGAGAAATATCAGGTCATTCATAAAGAGTTATCAAACAAGCCGGTATAGGACACGCCCACCCGCTATCATTATTAATGTCTCATACAACGATCAATATATGTGACCCTACGCATGGCTGCACACCCTTATGCAGGCGCACCCTTAGCACCGGTGCATAATGAGCTGCTCTACTTTCATGGCAGATGGAAAATGTGGTGCTTCTCCCTCTCCCTTTCCCTCTCCGCTGCCGACTAGCCCGGGGCTCTGGCGGCCCGTATCAGGTAATAGAGAAAGGGTGAAAGGGCTAGCAGTGGCTGGATGGTGGTGGAAAATCTGCCTCATTGCTCATCAATATTTCAGACGTACCTGCGGAAAGCCAACACCGGCCAATATCTTCCATCGTGTCATTGGACAATGGGATTGGATGCCTGCGGCTTGACATGCCAACATTGTTGGCACACGAGCGGTGACGCAAACGCCTATGCATTATTCAGCCTTCTTCCAGAATGACCACAGGTGGGTGGGTAAAGTCTTGTGTGAGGGCAAGAATACCTGGTAAGCACCAAGGTCAAGGGGTAAAGAGAGAATACAGAAGACAAGGAACTCCAGAGACTTGCTCTCTTGCTTGATTCCCCAGAAAATAAGATGGAGTTTGATGGTGCTCCTTTCAGAGTTTCATTGATATATGCACATGATGTAATCGAACACACTTCTGGCAGGGTTGCATGAATTAATTTGCTAAGTGGGGACCTAAGAATACCACCTTGTACTGCTAAGGTGACGTGCCTGTCATAAAACGAATCACTTGTAATACTCTAATGAAGGCATACAAAAGTGTCAAGTCGCCATAATGACACTGAGTTTGGCGACACAGAGCCGCGGCTGAAATCGGAGCAGCCGGCTCGGACAGGCTTGCGGTAATCGGACTGAGTGCAAACTGGCTCCGTTTGCACCTGGACTGAGAGGACACCTGAGTTCTCAGAATCTCTCATCCTTCATTAAACTCTGCTGCCTGCCACATCAATGATTAAACACACAATGTGCCATAACACGCTAGTCGTTCCTTTCCACATACCTTGCAAAGAACCAGGAGTCGGTCTTTAAATCCCACAGTTAGTCATATGGATTCATCTCTATGGCCAATTTTAGTACTTTATAGAAACACACATGGTGGAGAGTTTACTTTTAGGGAACTAAAATAGGCTAGTTTACCTTGTACAGGAACCGAGTTGGAGGTATGTCAGTCAGAAACACACAAATGGCAGAATCAGTGGATGCAACATCATCAAGCAAAAGTTATTTTTCTAGAAAAATTTAAAAACCTTGCTGTATGTTTTTTGTAGTTAATTAAAAGTTATTTAAGAAGAGATTTTACTTCACCTCACTCGCACCTGATGTTGAATTCCAAAATCAGTCCCAGAAGGACTTAAGCACATGTTTATATCTTTTCTTTTTTAAACTCTGGGGTGATTAATCTGTGCTGGAGCTTGTATTAATGCTTAAATAACAGTTTCCTAATGATGGATTAATGCATGCACTAATCCTCATCGCATCAGGAATGAAGTAATGACGCATTAGAAATCCATTAGCTAGTCCAGGAAACTGCTCCAGTGTGCTCCAGTGTGCCAGTCTGCTCCAGTGTGCTACTCAGATCAATGTAAACCTAACTGACATAACTGAAAATAAATGCTAACCTAATATCCTAGCATAGGGTGAGCTAGTTATGTTCCTCAGTAAATAAACAAACAGTTATATGATTGGTACAACATTTTATAGATGTTTCTAACATTTAGGTTTAGAGTTATGTGACACATTATGTTTGAGTTTTGGCTATGAGACATAGGGCTTTGTCATTGACTCTACAGATAAACTGATAATAACCCAGACATTTTGCAAATGACTGTTAAGAGATATTACGAATACAGCAATGTGAGTACTACTTAACATTATAAATACAACAAACAAGTCCACAAATTTAATTGTTTTATGGACTAAAGAAATTTGTGTTTTTATTCAGGCTCTCCAGCATTTCGCAGTTTTGCTATCTCTGAAATTAGCGCAAAATCAAGCAAGCTTTGTGCTATTCGTAAGAGCTTACAAATGTCCAAAACGGATGCAGATTTTCCACAGATTAGGAAGTAGATGCATTTACGTGTGTAAAACATGACTATGGCTCTCATCAAAATGCGCAAAGATACATTGGGGGGCGCACGGTGGCTTAGTGGTTAGCACGTTCGCCTCACACCTCCAGGGTTGGGGGTTCGGTTCCCGCCTCCGCCTTGTGTGTGTGGAGTTTGCATGTTCTCCCCGTGCCTCGGGGGTTTCCTCCAGGTACTCCGGTTTCCTCTCCTGGTCCAAAGACATGCATGGTAGGTTGATTGGCATCTCTGGAAAATTTTCCGTAGTGTGTGATTGCGTGAGTGAATGAGAGTGTGTGTGTGCCCTGTGATGGGTTGGTACTCCGTCCAGGGTGTATCCTGTCTTGATGCCCAATGACGCCTGAGATCCCTGTGACCCGAGAATAGTTCGGATAAGCGGTAGAAAATGAATGAATGAATGAAAGATACATTACAAATTTTTTCAAAATGTAATAATCAAGTATTTCTTGCCCTAACAATCACAAAAAAATACTCTTGGAGTTATTGTTTATTGATTCCCAAGTGCAAAGGTTCACAAATTTGTGTGTTTGATTGTCAGGATCCAGCCCAGACATTGGCCATGTGCTTCTGTTTATGTTCTGTGTTCACGTGTCTGCCCCACCTTTGTCTCTTCCTCCCTGCCTTTGTCTCTTCCTCTGCACACCTGTTCCTTATGTGTTTAATTGTCATGTGTATTTAGCCGTGCCGCGTTGCCTATGGCGGTGCGGAATCCTTGTCCTCTTTGTCATGTCGTTTGTCGAGTCCTTGTCCCTGTTTTGTGTTTTTTAAGTTAATAAATCTGTTTATTTTAGCTTTCCTGCATTTGGGTCTGTTTTTACCCCCCATCACTGACATTGATATCAACATTTACTCTGAAGATACAAACTTTTGTGTGGAGAAAAACTAACCTGGAACTTTTCCATAAATATATCACCTTTAGTATTGTAGAAAAACAGAAATCCTTCTGAAACACAACAAATTCTTAAAGTCCTGAGTGTTTACTTTCATATGAGCTTCATATTAACACCGCTGTGGAGTGAGACGCGATAAAGACGTTAAATAATCAACATGGACACAACAATAACGGAAAGAAATACATTTTTGCCATTTGGGGAAAATATTTAAAGTGTGTGCTGTAGAACATTGCTGTAATGAGAGCACAGTGTTTGATTTTATTCAAGGTTTGGAGAATACCAAGGTTTGGATCAAACCAAGTTGGATGTAAAAAAGCAAATTGTGTTAATGAAAATCAATTCCATAAATTCTATAAGATTTTTTTTCCAACAGTAGCCTGTAACTAAGACTGAATATTCACTCACATGTAGTTGAATAAATGCAATATTTTTACATTCAGAAGTAGAACTGTGTATTAAATCAACTAAAAGCCCACAGAGGCAGACAGAAGTGTTTACAGGAGCAGGCAGGGAGGATTTCAGAAGCAGTTAGAGCCGAAATGGCTGCCCTTGAACAGCAGTCTGTTTATTTCTGGAATTCCTGCAGTATGTTCCGCGGTCATTATGCAGCAAAACAACTCGCTGTATTTATCCATGAGAAACACTGCAGACTTGTTCCACGGTAATGTGAGGAAGATTAGTTCCACTCAATCCATTCGAGACAACCTGTGTTTCTACAGAGTGAACCTACGGAGATCACCCTAATCTCATCATCATCATCATCATCATCATCATCATCATCATCAACCATAATCACCACCACCATCATAATCATCATCATCACCAGCCTAATCACCACCACCAACACCAATATCATCAACACCCTAACCACTACCACCACCACTATCATTTCCCTTACCACCACCACCATCATTATCATCACCACCACCACCTCAATCATCATCATCATCATCATCATCATCATCATCATCATCATTATCACCCTAACCACCACTACCAACACCAATAACATCATCACCCTAATCACTACCCCCACCACCATCATTGCCCTAACCACCACCACCATAATGACCACCACCACCACCTCAATCATCATCATCATCATCACCCTAATCACCACCACCATCATCATCACCCTAATCACTACCCCCACCACCATCATTGCCCTAACCACCACCACCATCACCATAATGACCACCACCACCACCTCAATCATTATCATCATCATCATGAACCTAATCACCATCACCATCATCATTACCCTAATCTCTACCCCACCACCATCATTGCCCTAACCACCACCACCATCACCATAATGACCACACCACCACCTCAATCATCATCATCATCATCATCATCATGAACCTAATCACCATCACCATCATCATCACCCTAATCACTACCCCACCACCATCATTGCCCTAACCACCACCACCATAAAGACCACCACCACCACCTCAATCATCATCATCATCATCATCATCATCATGAACCTAATCACCATCATCATCACCCTAATCACCACCACCATCATCATCATCATCATCATGAACCTAATCACCATCACCATCATCATCACCCTAATCACCATCATCACCCTAATCACCTTAGATTGAGAAAATCACCCTAAGATTGAGAAAATTTGCAGGACCTTCACTTCTGCCCAGACCACACCTACATCTCACAGTCAGGATTCCCCTACTCCTTCATTGTTGCATTTCTCAACCGTCGCAGCAGAAAAGATCTTACAACTCATGTGGTCTTGTAATCCTATCACCTGCCCATTGGATCCACTCCCTTCCACTATGCTTCAGACCATCTCGCAAGAACTTCTGCCCTTCATCACCACTATCATTAATGGATCCATAAAATCTGGTCATATACCAACTACCTTCATGAAACCTGCCCTGGATCCTTCAGCATCATCATCAACATCAGCATAATCATTATCATCATGATCACCACCACAACTACCATCATCATTACCCTCAAGATCAACTTCATCACCACCACCACCATCATCATCATCATCATCAGTTCTCATGAGAGGAAGACAGAAATGTTATTAACTTTCAGACTCATATCTGTTCCATCACCTAACGTCCCCGACAGCCCAATCTCACATATGTTGGTACAGCCCACAGCTCCTGCTATCACAAGATTATCCCTGAGTCACAGCTGTCTAGATAACAACCCTGGCACGACCCTCACACTCGCCTCCTCCACCTCGCTGGTGTTTACTGGACTTTACTCATCTGTCTCATGGGAGGAAACAGAAGAACCGACTAGTGAGACATAATGAGCTGTAACACTGTTAGACTCGCCTATAAACCCGCTTCTGAATTTCCCCTTGGAGTCCCTAGTGGTTAGTTCCATCAGTTAGACTGGATAAGTCTGTGTGTGTGTGTGTGTGTGTGTGTGTGTGTGTTTGTGTGTGTCAACAACCATAAGTCATGAGCCATGAATGAAATACACATTTTTCAGTGTCTTGAGAACTTTTGTTGACTTCAGCATGATGTAAATGTCCTTCAGCCTTCTCTGAAGATATTAGTTGTGAAGTGAATGTGTGTGTGTGTGTGTTATTGATAACGATTGAATCAATATGTAAAGCCCTATTCGGATGGGATTAGTTTTACGTGGGGACGTGGAGTAATGCAATTTTACCTCAGGACGTCTGTAATATTAATTGGCCAATTCGCACTGGACAAGACATCTCAGTAAAACTAGCAGAAGTGGGAGGGGTAACTCACTTTACGCACCACAGTAACCTCCTCGTCGTCATGTGCGTATGACGTTGCTTCCTGTTATCACGTGCGCCAAACAGACAACATGGCGCCTCCATGCTTGCAAAACGTGCCAAAAACTACTTTTAAACAGGAAATGACGGAATTTTACTGTACATATTTACAGCGGGTCTATTCGGACGGGATTAGTATTACCTGAGGTCATTTTTCTGGACCTTTTTACAGAAGGTAAAAGTCGCCGTAATCTTTACTGACATTAGCCCTATTTGGACGGGATTAGTTTTACGTGGGGACGTGGGGGTAAAGTAATTACTACCAGAGCTTCTCTGTGATTTTAGTCCCGTCCGAATGTGCCATCTCGGTAATCATTACGGACAATGTCAGTAAAGATTACGGCGACTTTTACCTTCTGTAAAAAGGTCCAGAAAAATTACCTCAGGTAATACTAATCCCGTCCGAATAGACCCGCTGTAAATATGTACAGTAAAATTCCGTCATTTCCTGTTTAAAAGTAGTTTTTGGCGCGTTTTGCAAGCATGGAGGCGCCATGTTGTCTGTTTGGCGCACGTGATAACAGGAAGCAACGTCATACGCACATGACGACGAGGAGGTTACTGTGGTGCGTAAAGCGAGTTACCCCTCCCACTTCTGCTAGTTTTACTGAGATGTCTTGTCCAGTGCGAATTGGCCAATTAATATTACAGACGTCCTGAGGTAAAATTGCATTACTCCACGTCCCCACGTAAAACTAATCCCGTCCGAATAGGGCTATTGTCCGTAATGATTACCGAGATGGCACATTCGGACGGGACTAAAATCACCGAGAAGCTCTGGTAATAATTACTTTACCCCCACGTCCCCACGTAAAACTAATCCCGTCCGAATAGGGCTTTAGATGATGTAAATGAAGATATATTTAGTACAGCTTTATAAAACTTTGAACTAGTTTACAGCTTCATCTCTGTGCTGTCACTAGAGACTCCTTATAAAGATGCTGTTTAGATGTTCGCAGTGACTCACTTTTTTTCATACGACGCTATCTTAGTCATGTGTGGAGAATTAGCATTTCTTGTAAATTCTCTCTAATCCTTCATCTGTTGCTCTATACACTGCATGGGTTGTGTGAATGTTTGCTCATTTTGTTAACAAAACTCCACGAGTGCTATGAAGAATATTCCAGACATAAAAATAAGCTAAACAAGACGAAGACGTTTCTGTTTGCTGATGTTAGCAGAGGTAGCAGCTGCTGTCAAGTTGATTATAGTTACCGAGCGTGAGAGGCGGAAATGCGGTAAGACTTTGTTGATGTTATTGCATCTTATCTAATCTGTGTGTGTGTGCGTGTGTGTGTGTGTGTGTGTGTTTGTGTGTGGGTGTGTGTTTGCCTCAATGACTGGTAAGGAAAAAGACACACACATACAGATACACACACTTCACTGTAATACAAAGAGACATGCTTAATGCTACCTAAGGGCAGTGTTCACAGGGCTACATATCAACTACATAAGCAGTTCACAATAACTGACATAAACCAAGCGGAACATTTACTGTATAAAACAGTAACTATTTAGAACAGGTGTTACATGTCATCAGTGACACTTTACCTAAGGGCAGAGTTCAAAGGGCTACATAGCGCCTGCATAAGCAGTTCACAAGAACTGACATCGTCCTTGGTAAACATTTATACTTTTCCTGAAAGGTATCAAGTGCTATAAAAGAAATTCTCTATTAGAACAATTGTTCCATTTTAGCAGTGCCACTACCCTATTGCAGTGTTTATAAGACTACATAGCGCATACATAATCAGTTTACAAGAACTGACATACTCCACAGTAAATATATACTGTATAAAACAGTAACAGCATAGATCAGGAGTTTCTGCAGTGATACTACCTAAGGGCAGTGTTCATAAGGCTACATAGCACATACATAAAAACCTATTAGTAACTGATGTAAACATTTTTACATACGTATTCAAAAAAGCATCAATTTTGACAGCACCTTGACCTAATGTCTACAATGACAATGTAACTACAACTACATACAAGCTTAGTTTGTAGCTCCGTGGCAGGATTGATCCAAGAGTTCATTCGAGACACACTCTCTCACTCATTTTCTACCGCGTATCCGAACTACCTCGGGTCACTGGCGTCATCGGGCATCAAGGCAGGATACACCCTGGACGGAGTGCCAACCCATCACAGGGCACACACACACTCTCATTCACTCAGGCAATCACACACTACGGACAATTTTCCAGAGATGCCAATCAATCTACCATGCATGTCTTTGGCCCGGGGGAGGAAACCGGAGTACCCGGAGGAAACCCCCGAGGCACGGGGAGAACATGCAAACTCCACACACACAAGGTGGAGGCGGGAATCAAACCCCCAACCCTGGAGGTGTGAGGCGAACGTGCTAACCACTAAGCCACCGTGCCCCCCATTGGAGACACTTTACCCCTAATTTGCATAAAAGAGTGTAAAAATGAGCGTGGTCTGTCACACTCCTGCTTTCTCACATCCTTCATTCTGCAGGAGTTATGTTTATAATGTAAATGTAAAGAAAAGGCTTCTGTAAATCCTGTTGACATCAGAGATTTTTCTTTCTCATTAATAAAACAGTAGATGTTATTTTCAATTAGTGCTAATTGGATGTTGCTTATTTATTACCTGTCCTTCAGCTGGTTACCGCTCCTGAAGCCTTGTAAAGCCTGCTGGAAATCACATTTCGGGTCCTGTAACAATAATCATTCTTGCATCCACACTCAACAACCTCCCCATAACACCCCCCCCCCACCCCCCATCATATACCCCCCTATTTTATAAGTTTTACATATTTGTTTTACTTTAAAATACTGAACGACTGACAGGTATGAGTGTTCTGTCTTCCAGAAGGAATTTAAATGAACCATTTATAATTATATTGAATAAACTTTCTAGTGGTGATCAAGACAAACACACACACACACACACACACACACGTAAACACACAAATGCATGCCAGAGCGTAGGGAACTTCCATTCTGGAAAACACACACCCCAAAAATATCACATACTCCACTGTATGATGACTTAGAATGACCTACGGTGCACACACACACACACACACACACACACACACACACACACACACACACACACATTCCTGGTCTCGAACACTTGCGGACCGTGTCATGTATTCTG
>NC_083475.1:20088182-20193182 GCF_030014155.1 Tachysurus vachellii
ACAGTGTGTGTCTTTTGTTAGAAGGTGTTTTCAGAGTTCCATCACTTCTCACCTCAGCATCAGTGTCATTGTTACTGGCTCCATGGAACCTGAGCTGATGGTCAGTCATAAACACACACACACACACACACACACACACACACAAACACACACACAAACACAAAAAAACACACACACACACACACAAACACAAAAAACACACACACACACAACACACACACACAAACACACAAACACACACACAAACACAAAAACACACACACACACACACACACAAACACAAAAAAACACACACACACAAACACACACAACACACACACAACACACACACAGGCTTGTATCCTAGCCTTGCTTTACAGATATAAAGACAAGAACCAGAAACTCTGAGTCTGAGCTTTTACTCACGAGTGTTAGATAGAACACAACAGCTACTGTAGCTATTTAAATGACTTTATTATCGTTTTATTATGTTTGATTTCTCTAATACAAAGTTCTTTAGTGATACTTTGTTCTTGTACCACTTCTGTTCTTCATGTCCTGCTTAAAGGCTTTCTGAATAAAGACTAATTCATAAAAACACTCATTATATTGGAACTCTCCACGTGCTCCGCCCACATGTCCCACCGTACACATTCCTAGCCCCATGAGTTGTCGGTACGAGAGAGAGAGAGGGGGAGAGAGAGAGAGAGAGAGAGAGAGAGAGAGAGAGAGAGAGAGAGAGAGAGAGAGATGAGAGAATCTACCCATAAGTCATTTTTTATACCTTTGTCTGTCTCTAAGCTTTAGAATCTTCATGGCTGCATTCAGACTCACAATTAAACAGACAGACAGACAGACAGACAGACAGAGGCCCAGCAAGACAGACAGACAGACAGACAGACAGACAGACAGACAGATAGATAGATAGATAGATAGATAGATAGATAGATAGATAGATAGATAGATAGATAAGAAGATGGGCAGACTGATGGACAGGGGGACAAGTAGACAGACGGACAGAAAGACATACAGACAGACAGAGATAGAGAGTGAGAGAGAGCAAACGAGAGAGAGAGAGAGAGTGATTATCTCATTCTCTACCTCACTTTAACCTTTAAATGTCAAAAACGTAATAATAAAAAGAAAAGTTATATAAACTCTCTTTAACGCAACACCAGCGCAACATTCAAGCCTCATTTGCAGCCACCACATCTGTGAAAACCTTCACAGAGTTCAGGGCAAACTGTGAGGGCAAAACCTGAGGCTGCGTTCACATGGGGCTAAAATAAAGCACCTCGCCGAGAGTCACAGAGCTTTTTCAACGATCTTGAGATGATGCGAATGCTGCATAAAATCTAAATGTTTCCCTATACGCAGTCTCTCTCTCTCTCTCTCTCTCTCTCTCTCTCTCTCTCTCTCTCTCTCTTTCTCTCTCTCTGTATCTCTGTCTCTCTGCATGAATGCTTGCCTCAGTGTGGCATATGCCGCTGCCACCTCACTAAATCTGTTCCAGCATAATTACCCCACCGCCGCCGAGCACCTTTATTCCCCCCTAATTGCATTCTCCATAATCGCTGTACATGAGGCTAAATTTAGCCGTCTGACTTTCAGAAGCCACAGTGCAAATCCATTAGGTTCGTTTTCATGCTATCCTTACAGAGCCATATGTTCTCATCTCAGCGATTCCCTGTTTCTCTTTTATTTATTCCACGATTGTCTTTCCTGAGTGTTTTTTTTCCCCTTATGCAACAGCGTCTGTCATCACCGGCGCGACATCCAAGCCTCGTTTGCAGCAAAGCTAACAATTAATTTGTCTTTTTTTTGTCTGAGCAACATTTTAATTTCAGGAACACGGTGAGGAAGATGAGCTGGACTATTGTAGGACTGAACAAGCTAAATGCCAGCAAACAGTGGCTCTGATAATGTGTGTGTGTGTGTGTGTGTGTGTGTGGGAGGCCACTTCTTGCAACAAGGCGTACCATCTTGCCATCTGTTGAAATGCTGAGCCGTTGCATTTGAGGCTGAAGGCCTCAGCGAGCAGAATAAAGTCACACTGCTGTGTGTGTGTGTGTGTGTGTGTGTGTGTGTGTGTGTGTGTGTGTGTTGAAACCCAGACACAGAGAACACAGCAATCAGCACTCAGGCTGCCGGCACTGTTGGGTGTCATTAAGAGAAAATCACAGTGTGCTTGTGGGGTATTTTTTTTTTAGACATCTCATGGACCTCGCTTGCAGCGTTGCCAGATTGGGCGATTTCCTTTCCCAATTTGGATGTTTATAATAATGTTTGAATGTTTGGGATGAGAAAGAAATTGCCATTGGCTTGGATGGCTTTAGAGATACAGTTTGGCATGTAGTAGTATATCACTAGCGGAGGAACCCAGGGGACACTACAGGGGTGGAGTTAACCCACTACGTCAGAGCCTGGAACACACACATGATGGTTTAGGATGTTAATTCTGGATATTTCACATGTATCCATGCAGTGTTGTAATGTAACGGAGTACAAATACTTCATTACTGTACTTAAGTAGAAATGTCACGTATCTGTACTTTACTTCGTTATTTAAATTTATGTCAACTTTCACTTTTACTCCACTACATTTCCTAGATAAAATGTATACTTTTACTCCACTATATTTCCACTAAGTGTCTTCGTTACTTGTTACTACAAAATAAAATCAGAAGAAATGTGTGCGACTGCAATAAGGTGGGGGGGGGGGGGGGGGGGCATGTTCTCCCCGTTCCTCGGGGGTTTCCTCCTGGTACTCCGGTTTCCTCCCCCGGTCCAAAGACATGCATGGTAGGTTGATTGGCATCTCTGGAAAATTGTCCGTAGTGTGTGATTGTGTGAGTGAATGAGAGTGTGTGTGCGCCCTGCGATGGGTTGGCACTCCATCCAGGGTGTATCCTGCCTTGATGCCCGATGATGCCTGAGATCCCTGTGACCCGAGAATAGTTCGGATAAGCGGTTATAAAATGTTAATGACAGTATATTTTGGGTATTTGTACTGTGATCACACATTTACTGGGGGACATAATAATATTTGTTATTGTTTCTTCAATCCACCGTAATTGCGACAGCATGGGCATGATTTAGAAGATTCCTGGAAGAAGCCTTCAAATCACTCCAGAGCATGAAGAAGATTCCTGAAGATCACAATCCTTTTCAGGGCAAAATGGTATGTGGTTCTTTTAATGCTTTGTGGTGATCTGAATGATCACAAATCTCCACAGTCACGCTCCAACATCAGAAGAAAGGAGGTTATTAGAACAGAAAATGGAGAATAAATCTGTAAATAGATCAACAAGAACGTTAGAGAGTGTGATGCTCAGGGGCGCAAAAACTCAGAAGTCATAAAATAAACATCTAAAACAACATTTGTAATAAATAAATTCATATTTGTTGTCCTCTTTTAATATTCAGTTCTACTGTGGACAGTCGGAAAAGAATAACACTTCGGGCTGAAGTCTTCGGCAGGCTTTACATCTACGGCTGTGTGTGTTCTTCTTTAGTCCTAAATCAGGGAGAAATTAGTGTCTATTAACTTTGTGTGAGGAGCCGTTTATTTATAACATTTACGGAAGGAGTCTTCTGTAATGAACACGGGACAGAAACGGACCCAAACGCAGGATAGCAAAACAAACGGGGTTTAATAACAAAGGAAACACTAAACAACACACGGACTAAAGACAGGACAAGACAACAGTGCACGAGGCAACGCGGCACAGTTAAATACACAGGGTAATCACAATAGGGAACAGGTGTGTAGACAGGGAGGAGCAGACGGAGGCAGGGCAGACACGTGACGAGGAACGTAAACAGATGCACGTGGCCAAAGTGCGGGCTGAGTCCTAAAATCTCTGTGAGATCTGTCGTTATCGAAGGAGTTTACACTTCCTTGCGGTTTCTTGCTAACGTGTGATGAGCTATATATGTACATGTGCATTGATTGTATATGCTCCTTATCTGTTTATCATATGATTGGACTCAGTAGTGGAATTTAATGAGTTAAATAAGTTAAATAGATGTGAAATTCCACATCTCCGATTTTACAGCGTCTCTGGTTACGACGGCGTGTGGCGGACATCACGAGATCATCTGCCCTGTTCCTACACAAGGAGGTTTAAGGGGGAAAGAGGGCACTAAGAATAAAATATGGAACAGCTCCCTGATGCAGTGATGCACTAGAAAAGTGGAGTACAAAAAACAAAACCGTGTTATTCTGCAGAAACGTCACACCACACAAATACCTGATGTTTATTACTGTTTCGATCAAATTGCGTTCATCAGAGTTAAAGATGAGTTAAGAGTTAAAATGATTGATATGGCAACACTTTGATCATCATCATGCACTAATCCCTGAATTAAGATTTAAATATGAGCTAATGATGAGTTACAGTAAGGAATGGTACTAATCCGGAAGCTACTACATGCCAGTTAGATTCATGTGTTAATTAACAACTAGGTTACGACTTACTAACTCGATCAAACCTGCTAGAATAAAAGAAATAATCTGATAGAAATAGAAATGTTTAAATCTTAACACATAACAAGTCTGCTGAATAAATTAAACCTTGTTACAGTATAGGAGCACTTCCCCAGGTCCTAATGACCCTCACGTACAGTACTAAATAAAGAACTACGCAAAATGTGTTGAGATGAAATAATCAGTGTTTATTCGTTTATTAGTGAGTCTTTCTACATTCCATATAAGGACTATCGGTAAACGTAAATAGTGAAAGGAATCCCATACATAAATGACTGAATATAAACAATTTGAAATGATGCACCTTTTTATTTGTGTTCTTTCTTATAGAACGTCTTTGATTGAGCGCGCCGCTAAGCGTTAATTAACACTTTAACTAACACACCTGTAGTAACTTTTATTTAAGATGGTCGTTTAAGGTATTCAGAATGAATTCATATCACAGGCCTTTGAATTGTCCTACAAAAAAGCTTGCAAATTTAAATACAAAATGTTTGAGCTTATAAATCAACCAAACAAGCTAACAAGAAAGCTAAATGCTAAGTTTACGGAGCTATGAGTCGATTTTGCAATTTGTGCGACAAGACAAACAAATATCCTAAATTTATAGCATGAAACGAATAAAATTCTTAGACAAAACATGTCCATCTCTATCCACTCACCACCAAAGGAGTTTGCAATTAATCAAAATTACCACAGATTTTCCTCAGATTTGTTCCAAGACGTTTCGTGTGACGTCGTTGCAACACGCCTTAAAGGTGGGGTCTCCGATTTTTGAAAGCCAATGTTGACATTTGAAATCACCAAAACAAACACACCCCTAACCCAAATGGGTCCCACCCCTGTATTGATAGCTCCGCCCACACATACATACGTAACCCAGGCAACTAATGGAAAGAAATGTGTCTTTATCATAGCTGAAGGGAAGAACAATACGATTGTAGATAAACAAACAAGCAAAAATGACACACAAGCATAATCATGTAAAGGACAAAGACATATATTAGTTCTGTGTAACAAAACAAAACCAACGTTACTCACCTATCGAGAAGGAAAAAAGCGCCTCGGCGTCTTAAGTAAAGTTGGTCACATATTCACAGATTGGAGTTTCCCGAGTCAATAACTCCTGAGCTAAACACTGTTACTACACAAAACACGGTTGTAGCTGCGTCTCTACATTACTACGATAGAAAAGAGGTGTTATTTGTGTAGTAACAGTGTTTAGCTCAGGAGTTATTGACTCAGGAAACTCCAATCTGTGAATATGTGACCAACTTCCTGCTCCTTCAGTTCTCTCCAGCGCTGGAAAGCTGATCCTATATTAACACGTCCTACTTCTTACCTTATCGTAAGTCTTTCTTCTCTTTCTTTCTTTGTTTTTATCCTCCATGTCAATGTTAAAACCGCTTTCTGCTAATGTCACACATGCACACTGAACACTCTCTCCGCCCATATTGACAAGACACGCCCCTTTCTGCTCATTGGCTACACGTTTGTTTTGATTTTTGTTTTGATTTTTGTTTTGATTTTTGTTTTGATTTTTGTTTATTATTCGGCCCGACTCAGTTTTCTGAAGCATTTCTCAAAAATCTAAGACCCTGCCTTTAATCCAGATTCCTCTTCTGTTTAAGTGTGTGGATTATGAATACAGCTCCCATAGAACATCACTGCATGTGTGTTTTCACTTTGACGAGTTTAAAAGAAGAATCTCTAACCCTAATCCTGTGCTTGTGTTTTCATCAGTATAAATAGATTTCCTCAAAAAAAAAAAAAAAAGGGCAGCAAATTCATTCAAACATTTTGGCTGCAACAATCACAAAAAGTCTGAAATCCTGGAGGGGCTGAATATGATCCGTGCTGTTTGGGTATGTAAGCATGTAATGGCTGAAAAATAATGGTCCAACGTTAATATATTCGTATTATTTGCATATGCTAATGAACAGAGAGATTCTAAAGTAAAACTAGGGGCCTCATAAAAGAGCTTGTGGAAGGATAATATATATGTGTGTGTGTGTGTGTGTGTTTGTGTGTGTGTTTGTGTGTCTGTGTGTGTTTGTGTGTGTGTGTTTGTGTGTATGTGTGTGTGTGTGTGTGTGTAAATTTAAACAGTAATTAGGAATGCAAAGTCTCTGAATGTATTCAAATAGGAAAAGTATAAAATAAAAAAATAAAATAAATAAATAAATAATACGCAGACCAGCTTTAATAATGATGATGATGATGACGATGATGATGATGATGATGATGATGATGATGATGTTGCTCATAAAGAATAACCACAGCTTTGGCTACTGACTCATCCCTAATGGAAATACAATAAAAACAAACATGTGAGTAATTCTTAAGAATATATATTTAAACCCAAAAAAAAACCTCGAATCGTTCTAGTGAATTTACTTCCACACACACACACACACACACACACACACACACACTCTCTCTCTCTCTCTCTCTCTCGCTCTCTCTCTCCTCGGGCACATTTTACTAAAGAAAAGCATTCCATTAGGTTTTATTCCCCACAAACACACTGCACTTTCAGAGTCACTATTATATAATCCACTTTCTTGTACAAGCCACATAGAAGCTTATTTTTGACCCAGAGAGGATCCATCCTATGCTCCTCTATGCAGAGTGAGAAAAGAGCGCCTGATGTGTAGATGAGTACAGACTGAGAAGAAAAGTCCAAATGAAAGGAGTGACAAAGTGAAAGTGACGTGACATACGGCTAAGTACGGTGACCCATAGTCAGAATTTGTTCTCTGTGTTTAACCCATCCAAAGTGCACACACACAGCAGTGAACACACACACACCGTGAACACACACCCGGAGCAGGAGGCAGCTATTTATGCTGCGGCGCCCGGGGACCAGTTGGGGGGTTCGGTGCCTTGCTCAATGGCACCTCAGTCGTGGCCGGCCCGAGACTCGAACCCACAACCTTAGGGTTAGGAGTCAAACTCTCTAACCATTAGGCCACGACTTCCCCCAATTTCCCCAATTCCCCCAATTTTGGGTCAGTCCAGATGCAAGAAGTGGCTTGAAATGTTTTATTCCACTGTGTAGAAATAAAATAGTTTTAAACCAGTATTTTGACTACAAGCTTATCACTAGAAACCGATCATCATTTTCCCCATCAACCAATCAATGATCATCATTTCTCACAAAAAAACAATCACTGAGCTTCATTTTCCACAGCAACCAATCACTCATCATCATTGTTTCTAACTGAAAAAAAAAAAACCTTAAAATTTGGTAGCTGGGACAAAGATGCAAACTGTTGATTGTTGATGTACTGATTTACAGGAATTGTGCTGATGTCATATGACTGTAAAAGTCATCTCGGGTCATGTGACCACTTCAAGCGGCTCGTACAGAGCGTCAGATTCGTGTCCTTGTCCATCTAACGATCACAGTGGGGACGTGTGTGCTCGAAACTCCGAACACACACTTAGAGTGCCAGATGGGGCTGTGTTCATCACATACACACCATGGGGTACAGGTGGACTCATCAACCCCCCACCAGTGCATGTGCGAGTGGGCAAGAAAAAGAGAGAGATGGCAGCCTGCTAGAGATGTGCTGTTGGTTTAATCTTTACGTACTGTATAAAGCCATGATTATAAAATGTACATTCATTTTTCCTCCACATTTGGTTTCTACCAGTTTCCACCAACCAGACAGCTCTGCTCTATCATACAGTATGACAGATACCAACTAGGGAGAGTGAAGTTTAACACGTGCTTCTTCCAACCAATCGTGTCTGCTCAAACTGCTGAACATTCTGCATCAGATAGCAGTACACCCTGGACGGAGTGCCAACCCATCGCAGGGCACACACACACTCATTCACTCACGCAATCACACACTACGGACAATTTTCCAGAGATGCCAATCAACCTACCATGCATGTCTTTGGACCAGGGGAGGAAACCAGAGTACCCGGAGGAAACCCCCGAGGCACGGGGAGAACATGCAAACTCCACACACACAAGGCGGAGGTGGGAATCGAACCCCCAACCCTGTAGGTGTGAGGCGAACGTGCTAACCACTAAGCCACCGTGCCCCCCTAACAACTAATCACTGTTCACCATTTCTTCCAAAAACCAATAACTGAGCTATATATTCCACAACAACAAATCAGTCATCATCATTATCCCTAACGTCATAAAAACAGTTTTAGAAAAACCCCAAAAACCTTGGGGTTAAAAATTGGTTGCTGGGATATAAATGTCATATGACTGTAAAAGTCACTTCAGGTCATGTGACTTTTCCAACACCAATAACTAATCTCGACTGTTCCCATAAATCAGTCAGTGATCATCATTGTTTCCAGCAACCAATCACTGACCATCTCCACTGTTCCCAAACAGTAAGCTTTGCTCACTTGGCTCCATGTTGGCTTGGCCATTAACTCTCCTGACAACAGAGCGAAGGTGTTTTGTTGTGTCAAACAGAACATTCTTGGAAATCAATGTTCCTTATGGGTTCTTTGGTAGTTTAATTGTTCTAGGTAGAACTGGTTCTACTTGAAGGACACTCTGAGTCGCTCATTCTTCATTAAACTCTTTATCCGGCTCGAGGTCAAGGGGATTTGGAGACTATCCTGGGAACAAAGAGAGCTGAGAAGGGATACACCATCCAGAGGAATGCAGTCCATCACAAGGTATCTCACACAAACGCTTCAGAGAAGACTTTTACTACTCTGCATGTTTTCCCGGAAGTTAATCAGTCTCTCTTCAGGGATGCTGAGCTTCTGGCACACATCAGTTTGTTTAAATTATACACAGCAGAGTCTGAAATCTCGGCTTTTGTAACCAGAGGACAAATGTCTACACAACATATATAGCTGCACTAAAAAGTTGACTTATTGTGACATTTTGGTCAAGAGTGATGATCAAAACAACTATGTTTACAAAAGCACTTTTTTCCAAGCAGGTCATGGTGAGAGACATGATCAGAGTGATAACTGCTTCTGGATTCAGGACGTCTCCCAAAGCTGCTGGTTCCCTTGGACATTTCTCTTTGTACCCATCAGAATTCGATCTCTGCATTAACCCATCCAGCAGTGAAAACACACACACACACCGTGAACACACACCCGGAGCAGTGGGCAGCCATTTATGCTGCGGCACCTGGGGAGAAGTTGGGGGGGTTCGGTGCCTTGCTCAAGGGCACCTCAGTCGTGGTATTGCTGGCCCGAGACTCGAACCCACAACCTTAGGGTTAGGAGTCAAACTCTCTAATCATTAGGCCACGACTTCCCCCTTAAACTGTGACTGTAGTTGCACCTGATGTACTCCTGATTCATGACACATGACTGGATTCTGAATAAAGGTTCTCTAGTTTTCCGATTGAATTGAGTAAAAAATGATGTCACTAGCTTTCATGGATGATAAAATCAAGTCTTAAGGTCTTCTCTATATTCCGGGACACTCTTTCCGTTAATGTTCACCATATCAACGATTACACATGTTACACAAGCATCCACCATACAAATCCATGTCAATGAGCTGTTGCTATAGAAACAATAACTTATCTAAACAAGGGTATTAGGATATAAAAGTGAAATATATAGCTAGTGGGAAAAAAAAGAACAGCAACAATCAACAGCCATAACAGGGTTGTGGAAGGATCCTTCAACGAAACACTACCGCAGCATGAAAAAAAATGTTCTGTAACTCAACACTGAAAGCTGCCACCTTCATCCAAGCTGCACTTCTCATCAAGTGTCACATGTGAGATGTTCTGCCGTCTGGAACAATGAGCGGTGTTCAGTTTCAACATGGGACTTAGCGACAGCCAAACATATCTCCCATGCATGCAGCAGCTGGGGGAAGGAGAAGGGGAAGGAGAAGGGGAAGGAGAAGGGGAAGGGGAAGGGGGTTCTCTGCCATGGAACAGCAGGACACAGGGAAGTTCCTCTGTGTTGCCCCTCCAGCCTGACAGGATAAAAATAAAAAAATCCGCCATATGCTCTTTGACACGTCCCTTTGGCTGAGTGTTTCAGTGGGGGAAGAAGGTCTGAAGCGGAGAGGCAATATAGCAGATGGCTGTCGGACATAAGCACTATGACTTGCAAGTAATGATTGATAATCTAGAAGTTTCTAGACATATGTGTGTTAATAATGTTATAATGTAATAAAGCCGTCACGACAAACTTTGATGTTGGCTTTGATGAAGCAAGTATTCGCAAAGGCCGGTGCTTTATGGAGGCGAGTAGACAAAGTAGTGTTACTTTTAGAAGCAAGTGGACAGAAAAGCTAGGGTGCCAAAACATTTGGAGGCAAGTGGAGACAAGCATGTGACATCATCTGAATACTCTTGAGGAAGTTTCCCTCATTGGGCTGAGTGTTTTGATATGTCACATGTCTATGTTGTGCTAATTTTTGATTTTCACTTGACAGCACGTGACATCATGTGACATCATCAGAAAACACGTGATCAAGTTTCCCTCATTGTTCTGAGTGTTTTGATATGTCACATGTCAATGTTTTAAAAAGTTTTTTGATTTTGCATATATTGGGGGCGGGGCTGCGGGACAACCGAAAAGCCAGTCGGTACACCAATTTAAAAGTTTGTTTAGAGTCTCACCCTAAAGGAGCTGGCCAAGTTTGGTGTAGATAGTTCGTGGCTCGAAAGCCCTAGGAGGAGTTACTCTTGATAAATTTTTGTCTAAGCTTAAACAGAAAAACAGAATGTTGGCTTCTACAAAGCTGACATAATTATTGCAGGGGATAAATCACAGCAACTACACAAGGGACACGTTGGTCTTTGCATAATTAAATAACTAGCCTTGTACTCTTTCTTCCCAGGAAACGCATGGAGACACCAGGACATGAGCATCCCTCAACCTCAGCTGCATCACTCCAGTCCAGAATGGGACAAAAAACTTCCTCAACACACTCAAGTCAATCATGCCATATTTAATCTACATGAAGTGGAGAAATCCAAGCACAAGATTCTTCTTTTAAACTTCTAGCAGAGCTTTATATATCGTCGCTGTCAGGCGGAAACCTCGTATGTCCAAATTTGGTCAATTTCATATTTTTTGACATATCGATGCTATTGGTCAGTCCCCACGTGGGTCTGTTATTTTTACAAGTTATTAACCAATCTAAAGTCTTGAAAATAGCTTGAGCGCAAATCTCATAACTCCATTGGACACTTCAACTGTCCACCTCTTCCTCACTCCGTGTGAGAGCTTCGCGGCATATTTCTCCTCAAGAAGAGTCGCAACGAATCAACACGTCTTCTGAGGTAAATGTCTTCAAAACACTGGGCTCAAAGAAAAAAAAATCTTGACCCCCGCTAGTTCTGGTGCTCGTCTGAGGACAGGAATTTAGCGCAAGACAATCCACTGCAACGCGGACTAAACCCTGTGCACTGCAGATAAGGTACGGCGTTTTTTTAATTTCCTGAAAAATAACGGTTTTGGAGATACGAGGATTCCGCCTGACAGCGACGATATGTAATGACTTTCTGTGAGAGCTGTATTAATGTTCCACACATGTGAATGCAAGAGGGCTTTGGCTGTATGCTTTATTTTAAATGAAAAAATATGTTAAATGAACGGTCATGGTCAGCTTGGTCAGGTCCCTGCCAGAACACCAGAGGGCGGTCCGGCACGTTCGCCTCACACCTCCAGGGTCGGGGTTCGATTCCCGCCTCCACCTTGTGTGTGTGGAGTTTGCATGTTCTCCCCGTGCCTCGGGGGTTTCCTCCGGGTACTCCGGTTTCCTCCCCTGGTCCAAAGTCATGCATGTTAGGTTGATTGGCATCTCTGGAAAATTGTCCGTAGCATGTGATTGTGTGAGTGAATGAGAGTGTGTGTGTGTGTGTGTGCCCTGCGATGGGTTGGCACTCCGTCCAGGGTGTATCCTGCCTTGATGCCCGATGACGCCTGAGATAGGCACAGGCTCCCCGTGACCCGAGGTAGTTCGGATAAGCGGTAGAAGATGAATGAATGAATGAATGAACATTATACAACAGACGTTACCCAAGGTGCTTCACAAACAGTCATATAAAACACTTGTATGTTCATCATGTTGTAATTACGTCCTGTGCCATGTGCTGTGTGTTCTCACGTGTGTTTGCCCCGCCCGATTTGTATCCCCTATAATTACCCCCCCTACATACACCTGCTGTTTTGTGTTGATTCTTGTGAGTCTTTGCTTTGTTACCCGTTTTAGGTTTTGTGGCTTCTGTTCTCTGTTTCCTGGATCCTGTTTTTATAAAGATAAAAGTTATCCCTAAAGCATCTTAACCCTTAAAAGAGCTCATAAGGTGACGGGTAGTGAGGAGGACTTTTAAGAGGCTTATGTAAGTTGTTATCAGAGGAGAAAATGACTGAAAGGTGAAGAGGGAGAAGAAATGTGTTGTATACAATATTTAATAATGATAACGGGTTAATAAGATGATACAGATTAGATTGTGTAGGGATTATTTTTGTGACCAACAATATTACAGATAACATCTCAGATATTATATATATATATATATATATATATATACACATATATATATATATATATATATATATATACATATACACTCACCGGCCACTTTATTAGGTACACCTTACTAGTACCGGTGTGGTCTTCTGCTGCTGTAGCCCATCCGCCTCAAGGTTTGACGTGTTGTGTGTTCAGAGATGCTCTTCTCCATACCTCGGTTGTAACGAGTGGTTATTTGAGTTACTGTTGCCTTTCTATCAGCTCGAACCAGTCTGGCCATTCTCCTCTGACCTCTGGCATCAACAAGGCATTTGCGCCCACAGAACTGCCCTCACTGGATATTTTCTCTTTTTCAGACCATTCTCTGTAAACCCTAGAGATGGTTGTGCGTGAAAATCCCAGTAGATCAGCAGTTTCTGAAATACTCAGACCAGCCCATCTGGCACCAACAACCATGCCACGTTCAAAGTCACTTAAATCACCTTTCTTCCCCATTCTGATGCTCGGTTTGAACTGCAGCAGATTGTCTTGACCATGTCAACATGCCTAAATGCATTGAGTTGCTGCCATGTGATTTGCTGATTAGAAATTTGCGTTAACGAGCAGTTGGACAGGTGTACCTAATAAAGTGGCTGGTGAGTATATACTATCACCAAATTATCATTACCAATCAGTTTTATAAATATTTACATTACATTTATAACATTTATAACACAGATGTTAGAACATCTGTAATACAATCGGTCATGGACGTAATCCCTACATGATATAGTCTCAAATATCATAACATAGAGACAAAGTGAAGGTTTATAATGGAGCAGATTTTAAAAGTGCTCCTATTTTTATTATTGCACAACCAATCACAGTCTTCAAAAGAATGTGTCACCTAGTAACAGGTTTAACTCCGCCTCCTCTCTGAAATAAAAGTTGTTGTATTGTCCTTGTTCAGAGTTGATCTGAGACCTGAATCTTTCTCCTAGAGTGAGATAGTTCTTAGAATCTTTATGAATATAGGGCTAGTACCTTTAATTTAATCGCTCTCTCGCACTTTCACACCCATTAATTCAGAATTTCAGCTTTTCACTACTGGCTCCTCACTAATTACAGAACAAGGAAAGCAGTTCATGAGAACTGTTTTTTTGAGTTCATGAGAATTACACAGGAAAATAATAATTATGGATCAACTAATGAGGGTTGGGCAGGAAATATACAACAAAAACAACAGGAAGCAATTTATGAATGTTGATTGTAGACTATGCAAAGTGAACACAAACACACACACACACAC
The DNA here is from genome assembly GCF_030014155.1 of Tachysurus vachellii. Classification (NCBI taxonomy): domain Eukaryota; kingdom Metazoa; phylum Chordata; class Actinopteri; order Siluriformes; family Bagridae; genus Tachysurus; species Tachysurus vachellii. Next base: position 20,102,388 of record NC_083475.1, read on the forward strand.
ACACACACACACACACACACACAGTATAGTATTTGTGTCCAGCTGAAGATCTGATGGCTGAAACATGACAACAACAACAAAGTACTCCAACTTTAGGTTCTAAGCCACTTGAGGAAATCCAGGACCTACTGAGAAACAAACACACACACACCCACCCACCCACCCACACACACACACACACACACACACACACACACACAGAGATAATCTGAAATATCAGATATCAATCATAATGTTGGATGTGTAATCACAGTTCGTCCACAGACACAGACACAAACAAACATACACACATTATCTATACGTCTAGTGTAATATACACAATATTAAACACTATTATTATACATTATATCTTCTTCTACTTTTGTCTTTTCCCGTTAGGGGCCAAGACAGCGAATCGTCTGTTTCCACCTAACTCTATCTTCAGCATCTTCTACTCTCGCACCAATTAACTTCATGTCCTCATTTATCACCACCATACATCTCCTCTTTGGCCTTCCTCTTGACCTCTTACCTGGCCGCTCCATCTCTAAAATCCATCTACCAACATAACCATCTCCCTTCACTGTACATGTAATTCACACTGACGATTCGCATGCTTAGATTTGGCACGTTTATGTCCTTCCTAACGCGATCCTCTCTATTTATCCGGGCTTGGGACCGGGACACAGAAGTCACCGGCTTGGAGCCTCTGTGGCTAGATTACAAAACACATTCATTATATACAGCATATTAATACAGTCTATTCACTCTATAAGTGACAAAAACATCTTTTTTTTTATAAATGAACACAAAGATTGATGGTCAGCAGGAGGTTTAGTAAAGCGACATGCAGCAGTTGAGACATTACACACAAATAATACAATAATTTAGACCCTATATGTTTTTGGGGTAAAAAAAAAAAAAAAAAAAGGTAATTCTAGTGCTATTTTACACCTAAATATTAAACTCAGATATTAAAGGCAGGGTCTCCGATTTTTGTGAAACGCTTCAGAAAACTGAGCCGGGCTGAATAATAAACAAATATCAAAACAAAAACAAAACAAACGTGTAGCCAATGAGCAGAAAGGGGCGTGTCTTGTCAATATGGGCGGAGAGAGTGTTCAGTACGCATGTGTGACATTAGCAGAAAGCGGTTTTAACGTTGACATGGAGGATAAAAACAAAGAAAGAAAGAGAAGAAAGACTTACGATAAGGTAAGAAGTAGGACGTGTTAATATAGGATCAGCTTTCCAGCGCTGGAGAGAACTGAAGGAGCAGGAAGTTGGTCACATATTCACAGATTGGAGTTTCCTGAGTCAATAACTCCTGAGCTAAACGCTGTTACTACACAAATAACACCTCTTTTCTATCGTAGTAATGTAGAGACGCAGCTACAACCGTGTTTTGTGTAGTAACAGCGTTTAGCTCAGGAGTTATTGACTCGGGAAACTCCAATCTGTGAATATGTGACCAACTTTACTTAAGACACCGAGGCGCTTTTTTCCTTCTCGATAGGTGAGTAACGTTGGTTTTGCTTTGTTACACAGAACTAATATATGTCTTTGTCCTTTACATGATTATGTTTGTGTGTCATTTTTGCTTGTTTGTTTATTTACAATCGTATTGTTCTTCCCTTCAGCTATGATAAAGACACATTTCTTTCCAGTAGTTGCCTGGGTTACGTATGTATGTGGGCGGAGCTATCAATACAGAGGTGGGACCCATTTGGGTTAGGGGTGTGTTTGTTTTGGTGATTTCAAATGTCAACATTGGCTTTCAAACAACGGAGACCCCACCTTTAAATAAGCAAACAAACAAATAAACAAATAAGTAAATGAGATGTTTACTGGATGTGAAAGAGGTTGTGGTTATTATTATTATTATTATTATTATTATTATTATTATTATTATTATTATTATTATTATTTTATCATTAATGGCTTGACTATTTTGTCACGTTATATGAAACTTTGTGTCTGTTAGACTTTGTCCTAAAGAGGTGTAAACTTTTAACACACCACCGCTGAATTAACCAATGAATGTTTTTATGATTGTTAATAAATATCTCGGGCGTCTCGTAATGATTCACAGGTCATTATTAGTTATCAGGAATGATACACGTGAATAACAGTGACACGTGAATTGGCAGGAATTATTTAAAGCTCGACATCTCTTTATAAGGATTATAAGCATGGTTATAATGATTTATAAGTTAGGGCTTGTGACAGAACTCAGGGGGAAATAAAACTGACAGCGCTGAGAGACGTTCAGCTTCAGCCATGAATGACATACACCTTTTGAGTGTCTTGTGAACTTTTGTTGACTTCAGCGTGATGTAATTGTCTTTCAGCCTTCTCTGAAGATATTAGTTGTGAAGTGAATGAGTGTGAATGTGTGTGTGTGTGTGTACAGAGAGATATGAAAGAAAGAATGACTGTGTGTCAGTGTATGAATGAGTAGAAGTGTGTGTGTGTGAATATTTCATGAGTTACAGCAACACCGACTCAGACCAGGCCAAAAGCGCACACACACACACACACACACACACACACACACACATGCACACACACACACACACACACACTGAAACATGCCAGGGCAGATGGTGTGATGTTCAAACAGCACAATCCAGTGGCCTATCAATAGGATACAGGAAACATTTGTGGCGTGGTAAGAAGGGGCAGGTGATGGCAATTACACTACACTATCTGCCCTGACAGTGGGCCTGGCCTACAGAGCCACCTAGTGTCACTCATTCACTGTGTGTGTGTGTGTGTGTGTGTTCCATTTGTTCCTTGTCATGTCTTACTCACATGTCCATGTGGGAGATTTCACTGAGCAGCACAATGGAGAGTTTATTACATTCAGCTACATTACATCTGCTGCTTATAAGAAAATAACATGTTCCAGTGAAAGTCAAAGCTTCAGATCTTTATTTCTTCTTCTTTTTTTAAATCTTTATCCTTTCTACTGTCAGTAGCCTTCCTGTATATGCATGAGATCACATTATTATGTCGCTTTGTAGAAGCCAACATTCTGTTTTCCTATTTAAGCTTAGTCAAAAATTTATCAAGTGTAACTCCTCCAAGGGCTTTCGAGCCACATGAACCAAATTCGGATATGTTGTAGACGCTGGTCTGAAGTTTGTTGCTGTTAATTTATAAGCGATCCGAGTACCGGTACTTCAGGTACCGGGTCTCAAAGTGGCCTTTTTCCCCATAGACTCCCATTATAATGGAGGTTTATTTGGAGGTACATTTGGAGGTTTATAACTCGGCAAGCTTTCGAACTATCTACACCAAACTCGACCAGCTCCTTTAGGGTGATACTCTGAACAAACTTTTAAATTGGTGTACCGACTGGCCTTTCGGTTGTCCTGCAGCCCCGCCCCCATATATGCAAAATCAAAAAACTTTTGTCACGTGAAAATTCAAAATTAGCACAACATGGACTTGTGACATATCAAAACACTCAACACAATGAGGAGAACTGCCTCACATGTATTCTGGTCACGTCATGTGATGTCACATGAAAAAAAAATAATTAGCACAACATGGACATGTGACATATCAAAACACTCAGCCCAATGTGGGGAACTTCCTCAAGAGTATTCGGATGACCTCACATGCTCGTCTCCACTCCCTAGCTTTCTGTCCACTTGCTTCCAAAAGTAACACTGTCTTATGTCCACTCGTCTCTAAAAAGCACCAGCCTTTGAGAATACTTCCATCGTCAAAGCCAACATCAAAGTTTTTCACAACGAACTTTACAAATCTAGTTGTTATTATTATTATTATTATTATTATTATTATTATTATTATTAGTTCAGTCTGTAATCCTGCCTGTGTTTCATAAAGCAGTCCATAAATAAATGACTGAATGACTACTTGCTTGACAGTAAATAAATTCACATTGCTTGTCCGTTCAATTAAACTATTACTACTCGAAGAAGAAGAAGGAGAAGAAGAAGATGAAGAATGGTTGGATCCGTATCAAGCTCAGTATAACTCCGTATGCGGAGTTTCTTCTCATCTTCTTCCATCTGTATGGGTTTCCTCTGGTGTTCCAGTTGCCTTCCATATGCAAAAACATGTAACGCTAGCTGAACGTCTATGCTAAATTGCGCCTAAGGCTGAACGTGTTTACGCATGGTGCGCAACAATGATCTGGTGTTTCATTCAGGGTGAACTTTCCTGCCTTCTGTCCGATATGTTCAGAACAGGCTCCAGGTCCATCGTGATGAGGAGCACTGCTAAACCCTTGTAAATGGGGCACGAGGCTAAAAATTGGCATCCGTTTTATATTAACTGTGATAAACCTTCTGTCCAATCAGAATCGAGAACACAGCATGTTGATGGTCTTCCGTATAATGTTATAATAACAACAGCTCCTGATGTTCTTCTCTCTCTCTCTCTGTGATATTTGAATAGATCCCTATAGGAGAAACAGCATAAAAAACGACTCAGGGTTCGAGATTTTACCTTCACTTCGTTGTCTTAAGAAACAACGGGGTTGGCGATGAACAGAGAAGAAGAGAAGAGAGATTTACTGCGTTCAGTTCCTTCCTTGTTCTGTTCTAGACTTTTCATTAATTACAGAGTGGCACTAATAAATAAATATATAAATCAGAACCAGGAGCTGGCTGTGTGTGATTACTGGTATGCAGTTTGTCAATAATGGCTTATATGCATCATCGATTAGACTAGAATCTATTTCTTGTTCTAGGTTTATCACTAGGGGGGCACGGTGGCTTAGTGATTAGCACGTTCACCTCACACCTCCAGGGTTGGGGGTTCGATTCCCGCCTCCGCCTTGTGTGTGGAGTTTGCATGTTCTCCCCGTGCCTCGGGGGTTTCCTCCGGGTACTCCGGTTTCCTCCCCCGGTCCAAAGACATGCATGGTAGGTTGATTGGCATCTCTGGAAAATTGTCCGTAGTGTGTGATTGCGTGAGTGAATGAGAGTGTGTGTGTGTGCCCTGCGATGGGTTGGCACTCCGTTCAGGGTGTATCCTGCCTTGATGCCCGATGACGCCTGAGATAGGCACAGGCTCCCTGTGACCCGAGGTAGTTCGGATAAGCGGTAGAAAATGAGTGAGAGAATGGGAGTTTTATCACACGTGTGGCTTCATATAGCTCAACTCTCATCTTCCTTCCTACCTTCTTTCCTTCCTTCCTTTTTCCACCTCCACCTCTATCGAGCACCTAACAGATTCCTGGCGCCGTCGCTTCGTTTCGTCTCTGGAAGCCACCGCTGTTTGTCTCTGCTCTACTCCACTGAGAGCATCGCATATTGATTTCCCACTGAGCCGACAAAATGACTTTCACCGTGCCGGGTAAACACAGTAAGAGAGAAAGGGGAAAAAAAGGTTTGTGTGATTCTATTAAACATGCTCACATGAGCTTATGTGCTAATAAAGCTAATAACGTGGTCAGAAGAGCCAAAGACGGGTGTGTGTGAAGCGCTGTGCTTATTACCGGTGTTAATCAGAGAGTCCCAGGGAGTGTATGGATGTGTGACTCAGGTCTCAGTGGCTTTGTATGACTAAAATATCAATACTTCAATACGAAGGACTGAGGGAGCTGTATTACGTATCTGTATTATGTAGGGAACATCAACAATGTAGGGAAGAGGAAGAAACCTTGAGAGGAACCTCATCCTCATTTGGGTGACACTGGAGGGTGTGATTATAAACTGTTATAAACACCAGATAGTGTTATTATGAATAATGTCCTTTCTAAAATCAGATACAGTCTGAGAATTATGTATTGATGAGGAGGTTCTTGTCCTCATAGACCACCCGGAGTCGGCATCTTCTTATTGAAAGGTCCGAAGTCTTCATGAAGCGGAACACGACTGGAGCTGGAACATCAAAACGTGAAGCAATCTCAAAAACAGGGGAAAGCAAACATCAAGCAATCAGAGAAAAACAAGAAAGGTCTGAGTGTGTGACTGAGAACGGAGACGCCATGTTTGTGTCCTACGGTGAATTCTGGGCTTCACTGGATTCTCACATTAGCATGGAGATATTTAAAAAATGCAGATTTTTTATGTTACTGTGTAAACACTCTCTTGAAGTACGGTGGCCGAGAAGTGCAAAACACATTAACAAATGCAAAAATAAAACAACAAATCCGAAAACACAACAACAAGTCAGACAACCCGGAAATGGTAGGTATCGTTTTTGAATGGAAACTTACCGATAGTCGGACGAGACACCTGTCATTCACCTGTGTATCTTGAATGACAGATGTCTTGTCTAACGATCGGTAAGTTTCCAATCACACACTATACCTACCTTTTCCGGGTCGTCTGAATCGTTGCACGAAACACATTAACAAATAAGAAAACACAACGACAATTCAGACAACCAACGGAAAAGGTAGGTATAGTTTGTGATTGGAACACGTACCTATCATTGGACAAGACACCTGTCAATCAAGGTATACATGAAGTTCAACAGTCTGCCGCAGGGAAAAGTTGGAATGTGTGTAAAAGTGTACAAAATGTATTGTCCTTACTGTGGATTAATTCTGTTATTTTCTCATATTTAAACGGAGAACTTTACACATTACACATAAGATTCCATACCTGTATATCTTGAGTGACAAGTGTCTTGTCCAATGATCGGTAAGTTTCCATTCAAAAACGATACACTACCGTTTCCAGGTTGTCTGACTTGTCGTTGTGTTTTCAGATTTGTTTATGACCTTTTTACACCTGGTGACTTCATGTGTTTTCTCTGATCCGATAGCTATCTGATTTGTTAAAACTGTTCCATTTACATTAGGCCACATAAATGCGTCTTGGCGAATCGGATATCAATCCGATCTTTCTACTCCCACCCAAAATGCAGATATATTTTACTTCATACCTCTTACCAAAGTGTGTTTGGATTTGTTAATGTGTTTTCGTATTTGTTAATGTGTTTTCGTATTTGTTAGTGTTTTCGTATTTGTTAATGTGTTTTCGTATTTGTTTGTGTTTTCGTATTTGTTAATGTGTTTTCGTATTTGTTAATGTGTTTTCGTATTTGTTAATGTGTTTTCGTATTTGTTAATGTGTTTTCGTATTTGTTAGTGTTTTTATATTTGTTAGTGTTTTCGTATTTGTTAATGTGTTTTCGTATTTGTTAATGTGTTTTCGTATTTGTTAGTGTTTTCGTATTTGTTAATGTGTTTTCGTATTTGTTAATGTGTTTTCGTATTTGTTAGTGTTTTTATATTTGTTAATGTGTTTTCGTATTTGTTAATGTGTTTTCGTATTTGTTAATGTGTTTTCGTATTTGTTAGTGTTTTCGTATTTGTTAATGTGTTTTCGTATTTGTTAGTGTTTTCGTATTTGTTAGTGTTTTCGTATTTGTTAGTGTTTTCGTATTTGTTAGTGTTTTCGTATTTGTTAATGTGTTTTCGTATTTGTTAGTGTTTTCGTATTTGTTAATGTGTTTTCGTATTTGTTAATGTGTTTTCGTATTTGTTAATGTGTTTTGCACTTCTCGGCCACCGTATTGAAGTCAAGACTTTTCCAAAAACCCTACTAAACAGACATATCCTTATTTAAAACCTCACCATCTCTCCATGTTTATGTTTTTCTTTTTTCATTTAGTCTTAAGACTTAGTCTTGAGTTGTTACTATAGAAACAATAACTATGTATTAGAGAATGGGTGCTTTAATAAAAAGTACATGATACTTGGTATACATGGTTTGTTGAACTGAAACTCGTCTACTCGTAACCTAGATGGTGAATCTGTGCATATTTTTAGCTTGACGCTATTATTTATCTTTGATTGTTCTGCTGATGGAAAAATAACAGCCTTAATGAATTTGCTATCCTGCTCAATGGTGTCTGAATAATTCGACATCATTTGTAGCCTCATAGAGGAGACCTTAAGCTCTTGACCTTTTCTGCTATATACCGCACAAACCCCCTTTAATCACCAGAGGCACTTATTTTATATGTCACACCAAGTGCAGACGTGATATAATCCGAAAAGTCTAGCGTATAATGTTCCCCCCACCCCCCACCGCCCATTACGCATCTGGCTCGGTTTTGTCTCTGACCACAGGTTTATAGTGAACACCAAGATTTGTGAAATCACCAGCAAACAGCATTGAATATTCAATAGATCATACTGAGTAGCCTTTTCATCCATGGACATCGTCAATAAAAAAGTAACGCCCTCTCATGAGGAACATAAAGTACTGTTAAAAAGCTATGAAATTGTAGACTTCTTCTGTTAAACCACTCACTCTCACTCACTCACTCATTTTCTACAGCTTATCCGAACTATCTCGGGTCACGGGGAGCCTGTGCCTATCTCAGGCGTCATTGGGTATCAAGGCAGGATACACCCTGGACGGAGTGCCAACCCATCGCAGGGCACATACACACTCTCTCATTCACTCACACACTCACACACTACGGACAATTTTCCAGAGATGCCAATCAACCTACCATGCATGTCTTTGGACCGGGGGAGGAAACCGGAGTACCCTGAGGAAATCCCCGAGGCACGGGGAGAACATGCAAACTCCACACACACAAGGCGGAGGCGGGAATCGAACCCCAACTCTGTAGGTGTGAGGCGAACGTGCTAACCACTAAGCCACCGTGCCCCCCCTGTTAAATCACTTTATATGCAAATTTTATTTAGCTGGTGAAATGAATTTCTTTTATTTTTAGTTACATTTAATCTTAACGTTCCCTCAAAGGTCTCACCTAAGAGAAGAAGCTACAAATACAGCTTATCAATGCAAAAAGCTTAAATCCTCCCACCCAAATTTGCCACCTTGCTGCCACAGTTTTAAACACATCTGGACCCTTACAAACTTGTGTGTAGTTATTGAATAGATTCAGATCTGTTGATGTCATAGTTGTCGTTCGGTGGTCTGTTGATGATAATGTAGTCATTACGCAGGCTAGTTACTGACCGTGTGCGGGCATTACCTTACCTCCTGCAGTGACAGAGACTGTAATCTGCAGGTCAGCGACAATGTTGACATGCTGGAGGAGAACGAGCTCCAGCAGTAGCGTGTGTGATCAGTTATTCAGACCTCATCAGGGGGTTGAGTTTCTCCTCATTAGGGAAAACGATGCAGGTACAACTTTGACTGAACCAAAGCTGTAATGTCACCTCATCTAACCATCCATCCATCCTTCCTTCTTCCCATCCATCACTGATGCAGTTCATTCTATTAACGACTAATCAGTTTTAACAGGGTCTCAGGGACCTGAGAAGGTAAACAACCTTTCAGTCTGGGTGACCTTTATGTAAAACCCCTGGGAATGGAAAGTTTATCTGTTTATCTGTTATCTGTTAAAGGATAATAATTAATGGCTTAATGATGTTAACGTTAAATGAATGGATCATTTTCCTATAAAGGGACATCCTGGAGTGTTTAATCCATCTTATACAACATGATTACAAATTAGCATTATTTAAAGAATGATGTATTATAATATTTATCCATTTCTGGTCACATTAGCGAAACAAGTTAGAGCAGCTGCCTACATTCTAAAGACTTTCCTACACCACTTAAACATCATACACGTTTTAATGAAATTGGGACATAGAAGCCTTTATCAGCACCACATATGCTTTATAGCACAGTGGGGTTCTTTCCTTCAAATATCCCAACTTAATTGGGGTCGAAAAAGAGGGTCAGCTATGATAAGCGCCCCTGGAGCGAGGAGGGTTAAGGGCCTCGCTCAATTGGCCAGCTTGGCAGTGCTGTGGCTTGAACCCTGACCTTCTGATTAACAGCCAGGAGCCTTAACCACTTGAACCACCACTGCTCCAAATCTGCATAAGTGGTTACTATCGGAAACAATAACATATCAATCTAAGCCGCGCTGCTGTCGGAGATTTTTGGGAGGTTTGGGAGACGTGACAGATCTGGTATCCGCATGAGTGCTGCGTCTGGGCTGCAGAGAGAGTGAACTAATCTCATCACCCCAGAGAAGAACACAGGGTAGATGGCAGGGTAGAATTTGATGAGCTGAAAATAGCGCTGTGCTCCAGTGTGAGAACAAGTGTGTGAAGGTTAAAAGATGGAAGCGCGTGATGTAGCACCAGAATACAAGCAAGAAAGGTGACGTAGGATAAAGGAGGGAGGATCTCAGGAGGTTCTGCAGCCGTAGCTGTGGTGTGGTGTGGAGTGCGATGGGGCCTGTGCTGTGAGGCAGTGGGGTGGAAATGTGAGACGTGAGCGCCCCTTCGGAGTTCTGCCATTTACCTGCTGCAATATAGGGGGTGTTATATTTTTAGGCTGAGAGCAATGAGCGATGGAGCACCTGGAGACTGCATCAAATCATCAGGAGGGGTGAGAAAGAGACAAGGACGACGAAGGAAAGTGAAATAGCATGCAGTGCGTGACAACAAGACAATACAGGTAATACAAATAAATAAATAAATAAATCCTTGAAAAACACAGCATTAAAAAAAATAAAGCATTAAAATGTTTGTCTGCACACAACTTGTGCATTATCTGAAATTTAGCATAATTAAACACATCCGATAATCTTACTTTCTTATAAAGTATATACCTGTTAGACGCATATCATAAACTCCACAAGACCTCTGTTCACCACAAAGAGGTGGATTTGGTCTGCAGCAATATTAAGGTAGGAGATGCATGTCAAAGTAACATCGACATGAATGCAGGACTCAATGTTTCCCGTTAGAACATTGCCCAGAGCATCACACTGCTTCCTCCGGCTCTCCTTCTTCACTTAGTGCCTTCTGGTGCCATATTTTTCCCAGGTAAGTGACACACACACACACACACACACACACACAATGAAAAATGATGCTGTCCACATGAACCTCACAAACCTCTTTCTTCCATTGGTTCTGGTCCAGTTCTGATGCTCACATGTCCATTGTAGGGTCTTTCAGTGGTGTACAGGAGTCGGCACGGTCACTCTTTACCCCTTTTCCACCAAAAAGAACCGGGTGCTGGTTCAAAGTTGGTTCCACTGGCGAACCTTCTAAGAACCGGTTTGCCTTTCCATCGGCTAGAGAGCATCACAGAGCCGAGTCTGACGTCACTGTATACGTGTTACTTTACACACGTACACAGCAACGCAGCAGCGACAAACACAAACACAACATCAACAATGGCGGACGTTGCTTTACTGTTAATGCTCATGGCTTTGTGAACCTACATTGGCATCCAAAGGAGGTTGTAATCGAGAAAGTACTTAACATTATTTTATCATTAACACAGAAAATAGTTAGCCTTAGCATGTAGCTACCTACTATCATGTGTGCTGATATTTGATCATATTGCGGTAAAGTAAAAGTGTATTAAACATTAGTATACTTAAGGTACTTTATCTAATGATCTAACAGTAGCCCCGCCCACAGCCCCGCCCACAGCTCCTGACACAAGCGGTTCTTAAGTCTAGACCAGCAACGTTTTGGTGCTACTTAAGAAGCACTTTTCCAGGTTCAGAGCCGGTGCTTTGGCTGTCGAAAAAGAAAGAACTGGTTCTAAATTAGGCTCCGAACCAGCACTCAAACTGCCTCGGTGGAAAAGGGGCATACGACGCTCAGCTACACAGCTCCGTATAGAACGGAGGAAGGAAGAGGTTGTCTTTCCTCTGAGCACTTTTGGTTGGTACTAACCACTACACCCCAGAAACACCACACAAGACCTAATGGAGTAATGGTTAGGTCTTTGGGCTCTGACCACAAAAACCCAAAATCTGGGAAGTCGTGGCCTAATGGTTAGAGAGTTTGACTCCTAACCCTAAGGTTGTGGGTTCGAGTCTCGGGCCAGCAATACCACGACTGAGGTGCCCTTGAGCAAGGCACCAACCCCCCAAACCACCCCAAAATGGCTGCCTCCTGCTCTGGTGTGTGTTCATGGTGTGTGTGTTCACTGCTGTGTGTGTGCACTTTGGATCGGTTAAATGCAGAGAACGAATTCTGAGTATGGGTCACCGTACTTAGCCGTATGTCACGTCACTTTAGTCACTGCTGCTGTATAGATGCCCTGATCCAGTCGTCTAGACATCCTTACTGTATAATATATCCAGCACCTTTACAGGCACCAGTGTAATGCTTCACTTCACCTATCAGCAGATTTCATGCTATAGATAACTGGTGTGTAAATTTCCTTTATAAACCTTCAGATCACCGCGTCACTAAAAGGAAAGCGCCGTGTGCCTTCTTTCGAATATCTCAGATAGTTTGTATTTAATCTGCATTCATTGACTTTTACTTTGTTCTGTAATTCAGACCTATTCTTACTCTAAGAAACAGAAATTTAGTGTACAACCATCATGATGGAAGCCTGCTTCAACACAGTCACGCCCTCGGTCACACCGCAGCAGCACAGGGCCCTCACTGAGCGCTCCTTCTGTCCTCATTCTGGCCATGCAGAGAACCATGTATGTGGGCACAACAAATGCGTGACACGAGGCAGTATCCCTCACAGCAACGTGCGCTCGATTTCTTTTTCTCAAATCCTTTTTCGATTGTCCGTCAACAATAACCCACATCCTCATGCCAGACCTGTTCAATGGCTATTATTAGCCGTGACCTTTTTTTCTGGAAAGAAAACAGCAAGTCGGTCCCTGAAGTCTGCTCAGGAAGTAACCTGTGAAGGCATGCGGAAAGCATGACCGCCGGGAATATGCACGGCTTTTGTTTCTGCAACATCTGCTGCAGCATTTGCATAATTCTCCTTCGCTTAATTCGCTGGGATTGTATCCGAGGATGCAGGCGAGCGGGCCGGTTTGGCTCATCCCGAGACTCGCTCAAGTGAATCAGGCACGGAGAAGCTGCCCCTGTGAGATGCAGGTGGGGTTAGAACACTGGGCCAAGTCTGAGGGGCTTTTTACACCTGGTCACTTCATGCGTTTTCTGTGATCCGATAGCTATCCGATCTTATTCAGTATTCAAAGAGAGATACTGCATTTACCGACCACAACAAGAGGGAGGAGTCGACCAATCAGTGATCAGCTCATGACCTTGCACGCAAGTCTAGTTTGCTTGTTTGTATAATTTTTTTTCTTTCATTAAATGTTTTGGTAATACATGTACAATTTGTCATGCCAATAAAACTCATTCGAAATGAGCTGAACTGAATTGGATTGGGAGAGAGAGAGAGAGAGAGAGAGAGAGAGAGAGAGAGAGAGAGAGAGAGGGGAAAAGAGAGAGAGAGAGAGAGAGAGAGAGAGAGAGAGAGAGAGAGAGAGAGAGAGAGGAAAAGAGAGAGAGAGAGGAAAAGAGAGAGAGAGAGAGAGGAAAAAAAAGAGAGAGAGAGAGAGAGAGAGAGAGAGAGAGAGAGAGAGAGAGAGAGAGAGAGGAAAAGAGAGAGAGGAAACGAGAGAGAGAGAGAGGAAAAGAGAGAGAGAGAGAGGGAGAGGAAGAGTGAGAGAGAGGAAGAGAGAGAGAAGAAGAGGGAGAGAGAGAGAGAGAGAGAGAGAGAGAGAGAGAGAGAGAGAGAGAGAGGAAAAGAGAGCGAGAGAGAGAGAGAGAGAGAGAGAGAGAGAGAGAGAGAGAGAGAGAGAGAGAGAGAGAGAGAGGAAAAGAGAGAGAGAGAGAGAGAGAGAGAGGGGAAAAGAGAGAGAGAGAGAGGGAGGGAGGAAAAGAGAGAGAGAGGAAAAGAGAGAGAGAGTAAAAGAGAGAGAGAGAGAAAGCTGCTGTGTTCTTTCTCCTCACTGTCAGCAGCAATCTTTTTCCCATTTCGTTTAGCTGCTGCCAAAACTCACATGTCGCTACTGACAGAAGCCAATTATTCTTCCCTTCTCTCCACCTGCTGCAAATGCAATTAAGCACAGAAGCTACAAACAACCACACACACACACACACACACACACACACACACACAGGAAGGAAGTGTGTGTCTCAGTGCTCGATGAACTAAACTGAAAGATGGTCTCTGCTCTGTGTATGGTGAATACGTGTGTGTTTGTTTGTGCACAGTTTGCCCTCCTTTCTAATGACTGCACTCATGGATACTATTCTAACCCAGAAGAGTTCACACCGTTTGTCGTCTGATTCGATTTGTTCCACCAGACGTCCAAAATCGCCATTTTTCGTGTTTACGATAAGTATACGATTTTGATCGAGCACAGTAGTGGCGTATTTCAAGCATTAAGTTGCCAGATAATGTTTAATTCAAACAAACAATTTCTAAAATAAATAAATACATTAAAAAAAAAACCCACAACAACCAAAAAAACTCCTCCAAGTGCACAATGTGATGTTTGATTGTTGATATCTGTTTTTTCCTCACATGGGTTCTCTTACCACTGCTATGCTGAGGACACACAGCTTTTATTCTCCTTCCCACCCTTTGGTACCACGGCTTCTGTTCGGATCTCAGCATGTCTGGCAGACATATCATGGTGGATGACGGCTCATCGTGAATATCCTTACACAAAGATCTGATGATTCGGCCATTTTTGTCTATACAGTCTGCTAAGCTTAAGCTCAAGACTAAGCTTCTGCATCTCACTGCTGGCAGGTCTACCTATGAACACAATTTGTCCTCTGCAAATGATCCAAAATGCAGCTACGTGACTTGTTTTCAACCTGCCGAAGTTCTCCACACCACCCGGCTGCTGAGCTCCTTCACTGGCTTCCGGTAGCTGAACACGTCAGATTCAAAACACTGATGCTTGCGTACAAAGCCAAAAGTGGACCAGCTCCCTCTCACCTCAAAGCTCTCATCACTCCTCACATCGCATCTCGCTTCCTCAGATCTACCAGCACTTGCTCAACTGGTCCCACCATCTCTCAGGGTAAGAGATAAGTATACTACAAGACTCTTCTCTGTTTTGACACCGAGGTGGTGGAACGAACTTCCCCTAGATGTCCAAACAGCTCAGTCACTGACTGTCTTCAAAACAATGGATGAAGACCTACTTCTTCATGAAACACTCAAAATAGCTCATGTATATTATATGTATTTAAAAAAAATCCCTGAACTGTTTAAGGCTGATGGTGTCCCAAGTCAGTAACCTAGTGAACCAGTGTTAATGTATACATAAATAGAACCTTAACAGTACTTTTGTACGTTGCTCTGGATAAGGACATCTTGCAAATGGTGTAAATGTAAACGATTGTAATCGCATCATAAGAGACATCACTGCATTAAAATTCTACTAAATTCTAGATACTTTCACAAGTTGGAATTTTTACTGTCCATTTTACACTAATTCTAAAAACCCTATGTAGTCTGTTCAATTTTTAAGGGCTACATATGCTGATGTGTTACCGATCTTGATCCCAAAGCTGAGCTCTGATTGGATCTCTCTATTCGGGCATCGGGAGATATCGGCTGTTCAGCCAGAGTTAAATGTTCTTACGTTTTTAGAGCTTTTTGCTGCCGATAAACTTTAACCGTGTTTATATACAGTATTTTAAACCCAGATACACAAAACAAAGGAATTTCATCCTGAGGATTGACGGTAAAGAAGTTCACCATCCTTCGGTGATCCAGCCTTTATTAATATCACCTTCTGACCCGAGTGCTGCTGTTGTGCTGGAGTTTTATTTGGTTATTGTGTATTGCTTAGTTTGTGGACTATTTCTAAACCCAATAGTGACACACTCGTACCACACCACCTGCATCCTAACACGTCAAAGTCACTGGTGTACAGAGATTGATTGGTGTACACACCTCCCAAGTACTTGCTTAGTCATAGGGGTCTGATGGATGGGGTAAAGGACTGACAAATGACTGTAATTATAAACCTACAAAGGGCATTTATAGACAGGTGACAATTAAAGCAAAAATCCAATAAAGTGTATAAGAAAGGTGTTTGGTACACCACTGCCCCTTTTCCACCGAGGCAGTTTGAGTGCTGGTTCGGAGCCTAATTTAGAACCAGTTCTTTCTTTTTCGACAGCCAAAGCACCGGCTCTGAACCAGGAAATGTGGTTCTTATGTAGAACCAAAACGTTGCTAGTCTAGACTTAATAACCGCTTGTGTCAGGGGCTGTGGGCGGGGCTACTGTTAGATCATTAGATAATGTACCTTAAGTATACTAATGTTTAATACACTTTTACTTTACCACAATATGATCAATTATCAGCACACATGATAGTAGGTAGCTACATGCTAATGCTACATTTTTTCTGTGTTAATGATAAAATAACGTTATGTACTTTCTTGATAACAACCTCCGTTTATACAGATTACATGGAGCTGCACGTACACGTTGGATTCGCCGCGTTTGGATGCCAATGTAGGTTCACAAAGCCATGAGCATTAACAGCAAAGCAACGTCCACCATTGTTGATGTTGTGTTTGTGTTTGTCGCTGCTGCGCTAACGTTGCTGTGTAACGTGACACGTATACAGTGACGTCAGACTCGGCTCTGTGATGCTCTCTAACCGAGGGAAAGGCAAACCGGTTCTTAGAAGGTTCGCTAGTGGAACCAACTTTGAACCAGCACCAGTGCTAGCTCTGAACCAGCACCCGGTTCTTTTTGGTGGAAAAGGGGTACACGAGTCCCCGGAAGACTTCCTTGAAGAACTCCAAGCTTATTGTTATAGATTCTACAATTTTCTGGATCAGACTCTGATCAAGCATCTGAGGGATGTGCTGGAGAAACTATCTAGGAGGCTGTACTTCACAACCTAAGGGACCTACTGCTAATGTGTTAGTACTAGACACCACAGAACAGAGGTCTTGTAGAGTCCATGATTAGCCTTGACAAGTCCGTTCCCTTGCACAATAATATATTAGCTAACATATTACACAGCAGGGTTTATTTCTATACAATAGGGCTGGGCGATATGGCTGAAAACTGTATCATGATATCAGTGTTTCATATCGGTCGATATCGATAATTATAGATATTTTTTATGACCCATTTAAAATGAGGACCAGGAGAAAAATATATTACATTTAAACATTTTTATTTTTTATTTAATTTAACCTTCCTCTGATCGTAATCCCCTCAGTTATTAAGGCAGAAATGTCAACAAGCAGGAAAACTTAAATAATTAAAATGTAAACATAAGTCTAAAGTCACAATGAACACTTAACAATTATCTCTTAACATTTAAGGTGCAAAATGAAAGAAAATGTAAGAAATGCTTAATAAAGTGTAATAAAATAGTGCAAAGTGTTAAATATAAACAGAGAAACCTGAGAATTTAGTGCAAGTTTAGTGCTATTGCATAATTTACAGACGACATTGGTGTAATATCCAAAAAACTGCCATACTGGTGAGCTGACTTTTCCTCTTTTATTTACAATTTCCTCGCTCGCTGCGGCTCATTTTCTGCTCATCAGTCGCCGGTTACTGAAGAGGAGTCCAGCAGACCAGCACGAGACAACGATATGCTGCAAACAAACCTGATACTGTTTGATGTTTTATCGAACACATTTTTTATTGATAACGATCACGTGTCTATCGCGATACGTATCGTTATCGTTTTATCGCCCAGCCCTACTATATAATGTTTTTTATTATGAAAATTGATCTTTTATTCTGTTTCTTGGTAATGAATTGAAGCCTGTTTATCTGTTTGAACATGAATGACGCAGAGTGCAGCTTTTAGATCAATTCTGATAAACGAACACATTTAAAAAATAAAAAAAAAGCTGTTGATGTGATAAACTGATCGTTGTGGTCCAGACGCCATGATATCGGACAGTGTGACGTGGCACGTTACTTAAAATAAGTTGGTCACGTATTTGGTGGCTTGAGCATCAAAAAATCCACAATTCTAGAAAACGAAGAAATAAAATGTAGCTGAATTGACTGAAAAAAAAAGCACTTGCCTGAACCTGAGGGTAATTAGAGGGAGGTTAACGAGCTCAACTTGTCTAACGAGGCGTGAGTCAGACTTCTACTGAAAACTATTTTCTACCATCAGCAATTTTTAAGCGAATAGTTTCTTTAGGTGTGAATAATTCATGATCTATATTTACGCCAGCGACAGTCCTGAAACTCCCCCACTCGATTGCCATTTTGCTCTATTTCTGGTTCATTTCTTTCACACCACATATATAGCACAAGACTCCAGAATGCTGACATTACGGCAGCTCACGGACAAACAGACACCTTCTACCCAACTCTCAGATTCCTCCCTTTCACTGCAAGCACCACTGACTCTGAAGCGATTCATCGTTAATAATAAGTTCTGCGGAAGACCGTGTTGGTGAGCGTGAACAAATCTTCTGCGCTGGTGATCACGATCAGGGTTTACAACACCGTGGTCCGTTCTGCATCTCAACAACTGGCTGTTTTTAGCTCTTCCTCGACAGTCGCTGGATCGCTCTCTTGCTCAGTCTCTCTCTCTCTCTCTCTCACATGGAAACTCCTGTTCGGATTGTGATGGCTCTATTCTGGGAAGAGTGGGGGTGTGTTTCTGGTTTCCAGGAAGGGAACCGGAGCAGGGTCAGCATGTGGGAGAGATGAATACAGCCCCGGAGAGAAGAGAAGACGACAGGAAGACAAACCTGCTGGTATTCATGACACTTGTCGTTGAGAGCTTTGGAACAGAATGCTAAAGCCAAAGATGTTTTCGTTTCCTGATCAGCCTTACATCATTTTTTTTCGCTCTATCCAATCGGTACAAATTCAAATCTATACCAATTAATAAAGAATCCTCTTAACAGATCTATCTTTCAGAAATCTACCTGTTGGAAGAGTTGTATCTTCCCTGCAGCTCAGAAAGAGGGAAGACTGTTTGCTTACGCCTGCAGTTGTTATTTCTGATGATCGGTGCGTCCTATTTAACAATTTAGCGGAATTGTTTTTTTTAGTAGGCGTGTAAAGATAAATGTTACTTTTTCCGCAACATTTATCTTTACACGCCTACTAAAAAAAACAATTCCGCTCCTGACCAATTGGGTTTCAAGTTGAAGGCAGTCAAGCAAGAAAACCAACATGCGGGCCAAAGCTTCGGAATATAAATGTGAGTGTTGTTAGTGGGTGAATATAAGAAGAACAATACACCGTATTTAATGGAAATTTCCAGAAATTTGGACTAAAGTTCGAGCTGCTGTAACGGAAAACTAATCAACACCTTCTGACTAATCGGAAATTGAGAATTCGACAGCATGTGTTTAACTAGCATGCTGAATCGGGCTGGGCCGCTAGCCTCCTTGACACACACACACACACACACAGCTCAAACCACTCTGACCGACCAGTCAAATCACTCCTCCGACGTCCCAGGAGGTAGCCAAGACGTAAAGGCCTGATGGGGCACCTTGGAGGGACAGAAATAAATGCGACACGAGCAGCGCCTCAGCCACAGTCTGACTAGACTAATGAGGCGAGGCTGAAGTTGGGGGAAAGTTCCCAGGGGTACAAACACACACACATACACACACACACACACACACAGCTCTTTATGCCTGTGCCCCAGTTCCTTTTCTGAGAGTCATTAAAATCCCTGAGCTGGTCGACCTCAATTAGGTCACGGCAAAATACGTTCTGCAATCCAAAAAAAACCTCGTCGACCCAAGAACCTTAAAGTGTGCCGTAAGAATCAGATGCTCTTGGTTTCTCTTATATTCACACTGAAAGCCAGCAGCTCTGATTCGACAAGACGTGACATCGAGTTAACGGATTCGTGCGACACACTGGAACAGTAAGAAACGACACAGCGAAGTCTGGCTTTTACCACAGCTCGTCAAACATCTAGACTTTACAGAGCGACCTTTCAGCAACCCCGGCAGCTCCAATGTCCACACAACCCCCATCCCGCCGCTCCAGCTTCTCCGAATGCCACAGGGACCTGTCACTTCCTGTCTTGGAGAAGGTCAAAGCATTAACAGCATCTGTAAGCTCGGTTGCACTGCAAACCCCAGCCCTCCCTCCTCGCCTCCTATCCTTCTTTCTCACTAGAACCTTGAAACCTTGGACTTGTTAAATCTGCACACTTTAGAAAGAAATTCATCCAGTCTGTGCTTTTGTGTGCTGCTGATCTGAGCGGTGTGGACTGTATGGGACAGTGAGGATGGGGGACAGGGACTGTAATTACAACACAGCTCAACAAGAACATGACAGGCGCGAGCAAGACAGTGGTTTTCCTTAAGTATCACGTACGATGTTTAAAGTAAGCACAGAGTGACAACAGGCTGAAGACCAACATGCAAGAGGAGAATTATGGGTAGCGGTCTTCCACAAAGCTACCTGTGGTACAGAGGGGCTTTTTACACCTGGTCACTTCATGTGTTTTCTGTGATCAGATATCTATCCGATGGTAAAAAGACCAGGTCTAAATGCCCTCCGAAACGTTTTCGAGACGGATATAAATCTGATGGTACAAACCACTTCAGGAGGTGGTCTGGGACGTGTTTCAGATGAAACTGGACAGGTGTAAATGAATGTGGTTGTTCAAGCCACATACGTCAGCGCTATACTCCTCCCAAACGGAAGTACGTCACTCGCAGGTGATCTTTCACCCAGGCGTCTCGTCGGGTCTTAAAATGCGCTGCTGCTGCCAGCGAAAACGCAGCAAACAGTAAATGCTGTTTTTTTGTAGCATAAACGTCGTAACGAGTTTTTTCGTCTTCTTTTTGATTGCGTTCTGAAAACCGCACACACCAAAGCGTGTAACATTTCAATTACCCTGGAAATGAGGTAAAATATATTTGCATTTTGGGCGGGAGTAGAAAGATCGGATCGATATCCGATTCGCAGAGACGCGTTTATGTTGCCTAATGTAAATGGAACAGTTTTAACAAATCAGATAGCTATCGGATCAGAGAAAACACATGAAGTGACCGGGTGTAAAAAGGCCCCGAGTTACTCTCAATACACATCTGAGTATTATAAATATGCGCTGTGTGCATATAGATAATGCATCTTCATCATCATCATCATATTATTATAACCTGCCCATGTGTTCTTCTCCATCATGTCGTTGAGACGTATGCAGTACAAAAATAAAGATGTTACAGATCAGCCAAAGACCTTCTGCCACAGTTCCGTGTTGCAGTCAAGCTCTTACTTCAGCTTAAAAATGTCTAATGAGGAATCTTATCTTAAGAGTAATTCAGGTCTCAGATCAACTCTGAACAAGGAAAATAGAACGACTTTTATCTTAGAGAGGAGGCGGAGCTAAACCTGTTACTAGGCGACACATTCTTTTGAAGACTGTGATTGGTCGTCCAATAATAAAAAAATATAGGAGCGCTTTTAAAATCTGCTCTATCATAAACCTTCACTTTGTCTCTATGTTATGATATTTGAGACTATATCATGTAGGGATTACGTTCGTGACTGATCGTATTACAGATGTTCTAACATCTGTGTGTTATAAATGTTATAAAAGTAAACATCTCCGACATAGAGCAAAAATGTCAGACACAAATTCTCTCATTTCTGCTGCTATATGCTCGGTGTCTGAGACGTTAGCGTATTGCGTATTCTGTCTCTGATGAAAAAAAACTCTTAATTCTCTTAAGTCCTCCTCACTTCTCCTAACACTTTGTGACCTTATGAGCTCTTATAAGGGTTAAGATGCTTTATGAATAACTTAATTTTTTTCATCTATTTATTTTTCCTTATATAATATAAAATGTATTCATGCTCTTAGAATTATGGGAGCCCGGTGACATACAAATCCCTGTGCAAATTGTTTCCATGGTAACAATAGCACAGACTTGTTAAGAATTTAGCAGTGTTTTTTTTGGTACAATTATTCAAAACACACAAATCTTGTGCTATCACACTTGCTGTGTCGAGCCTGAGTGAAAATGAAGTCCCCTGAAGGCCGTTCTACTAAACTGCGTTAGTGTGGCTCACCGCCTGTCTGTCTGTCCGGCTGGGAAAAACAGGCTTGATGAATAGTGCGAGGGCGCCGTTCCTCCTGAGATCAGCCCGGTGACCGATCGATAGAGTAGCAGCGCTGCCTGGCACAGGGGCTCGCACATCAATCAGCATCGAGCGCCTGGTACTCTGCCTCCTTCTCGCTGACAGCATCCTCAATGCTGGCCTGCGCATGTGCCATAACTGCCTGTTACTCTTGGCAGATGGGCCATGAGGACAAGTGTACTGCCTGGCATGAATAGCTGGCACTAGGGAAGCTCTATCGTGGGTAGTGGAGACGGAAGAAATGAAAAAAGCGTGTTATCTTTGCTTCAGTAGAGGGGAGGAAGCGACAGGCCAATTCAAGCTGATGAAAATCACAGAGACCAAGTTAATAAACCAGAGGAAGTGCACGTCCTCACTGTCTGTGTAATCGGAGCAGTTTGTCCTGGGTTGTCGACACCCCTCCCCTCGCGTCACTTTAAAAGCCCACATGCCCCTCTTAGACAAATGCTGCATGCTATAATCTAAATGTGGCACTGAAATAATCAACACCTTGCTCTCGTGAGTCCTTAGACGCCGCCGAAACAGAAGAGCGTCCTGCTTTCCATGCTGACTCACACCGCAGCACTCCGGTGCCTCACAGTGGCCAGAGTTGGTTAGGAGCGTGCACCTGTTACAGAGAGCACACAGAGCCTGAAGAATGGGCCACAGGGTGACGAAAGGAACACCGTGTTCCTGAAGGAACTGTGTAAGGAAAAGATCAGAACTGGTGTGCCGTGGATGCGGCAGGTGTGCTGATGCCGTAACTCATAAAGCTGACAGTAATTGTAGACACTAATAACACATGAAGGCCCCTAGTGTGGAAATGTGTTAACCCTCACCAGCCTCCAGGAGAGCTTCAAAACACCTTTTTATAGATGCTACAGTTTCAGAACAGCATTAAAGCAACACGCAATGTTCCTCTAAGATATTTCTTCAGGCGGCACGTTAATGTATTGCTCTAACCTGTGTCTAAATATGAACACCATAGCGTATTCTCTACATCACCCCCTGCACCCCCTCCCGTGAGCCCATGTGGCATGGGAATGGAGGCAGGATCATCCTAGAAGAGTGAGATGAACCCACTAAACTATTTCTCACGTGTCACCGGTCTAAATGGCTCCATCTAGTTTCAATAGATTACATGCCGGTTTTGACAGTAGCCTGTCCGACACAGTGGCTTGGAACAAGCTTGAATCATGAGTATAATATCACGAGGAGCAGGTCCAAGTTTTATACTTACTCTTTTCTGACTGATAGTGTCTGGTTTGTGTTGTGCACACGTAGGTGTGTGGTAGCCTAGTGGTTAAGGTGTTGGGCTACCAATCTGAAGGTTGTGAGTTTGATCCCAGGTCCACCAGTCTGTCACTGTTGGGCCCCCGAGCAAGGCCCTTAACCCTCAATTGCTCAGGTGTATAAAAATATTAGTCGTTCTGGATATAAGGATCTGTGTTGTGTGTTAGAATAGCATACTGATTACATTTACTTTATATACATTTATAATAAATAACCTGATACTGGACCTTATCCAAAGACAGAAAACCACCAAGTGTTAGCAAAATAATTTTAATAGATAATATTTTACACATTTATATACAAATTATACAACCCATGTATCTCCATAATCATACAGTGCATCAGAGTACAATGACCAGGATAAAAAAAAGTTACCCCAGGTCTGAAGACTGGGAGCCTTTTGGCCTCATGACCTTCTGACCTCAGAAAGTTCAGCTGAAAGTCTTCAGCGGTGGAGCAGCAGACCTGAAAAAGTCTCTAACACAGGCACAGCAAAACACCACAACACACAGACATGTAGACAGTGCATACACACACCATTGTGGAGCAGGTTTACCTGTGCGCCCAGGTGTCTGAGCAGGCGTGGGCGGGGCTTACACTCTGACGCAGAGCCACGAGCCTCCCACTGCGCATGCGCGTTGCTGTGAGACAAGGAGAGCCAACAGATGAACCCTTGTACGTATACAATGCGTCAGCAAAAACAGACAAAACCTTTTTAAAACAGCAACAGAATACAAGTGGGTAACAAACTTGAGTTACAAGGCTCACATCAGATTTAAATCGGTTCAGCTTCAGGATTTTCTTGTGTTATTTTTTCTCCTTTCTTCCCTTTCCAAGATGGCGGTCGTCAAAATGGCATCGATTCTGCGCATGCGCGTCGCTGTGAGAAGGAGAGCCAACAGATGAACCCTTGTACGTATACAATGCGTCAGCAAAACCTTTGTAAAACACAGTAACAATACAAGTGGGTAACAAACGAGATACAAGGCTCACATCGGAATTAAATCGGTTCGGCTTTAGGATTCTCGTGTGTTTTTTTTTTCCTTTCCAAGATGGTGGCCGTCAAAATGGCGTCGATTCTGCGCGTCACTGTGAGACAAGGAGAGCCAACAGATGAACCCTTGCACGTATACAATGCGTCAGCAAAATCTTTGTAAAACACAGTAACATAATACAAGTGGGTAACAAACTTGAGTTACACGGCTCGCATCCGATTTAAATCGGTTCAGCTTCAGGGTTTTCTCGTGTTTCCTTTTTGCCCTTTCCAAGATGGCGGCCGTCAAAATGGCGTCGATTCTTTAAACCTCGTTGCGGAAGAAAACGCTCTCGAAGTCGCGGCGCTGGAAGTCCATGGTGTCCTGGTCCGTGTAGGCAGACGTGTAAGAGTACGTGTGTGCGTGTGGAGACGCGGTGATGTTCAGCTCACTGTAGACGAGCTCCATCAGGTACTGTGTGGTGTTTGTGGGCGCCATTGCTCCTGCTGGAAGCTTGTGTCCACACACAGGGTCGGGAACACGACGTGTGTGTCTCCTCGGTGACCTCCTGACGTGTTTCCGAGCTCCAGCTTTCCCCACACACGACTTCTTTCTCCTCCATCTGTTTGTATTCGCCTTTCTCTTTCCCGTCGCCATGGCGGCAACAACAACAACACACATATCGAACAGAAATGAACGAACCGCCGACACTTAAACGAACCCTAGACGAGTTTTGACGGTGTTTAAAAAAGCGAACTGAGACCAAACGCGAGGCTGTCGGTCGCTGCGTCGTCTCAACGATTCTGTCGCGTTAAACCTGCTACGTCACGTATAACCGTTAAAAGCAGGCGGAAGTGACGAAAATAAGTCATCGGGCCAATCAGACGCTTCTTTATTTTTCTTCGGCGTAGTTGTCGGTGATTGACGTGCTCGTACCGCCCCCTAGTGTCCGGGCGTGTTGTAGAAAAACAGAACCCTGTTACAAAAACTGTTTTATTCATAAAATAACATCATTCAGTTCAATTCCATTTTATTTGTATAGCGCTTTTTACAATGGACATTGTCTCAAAGCAGCTTTACAGAACATAAACATAGAGCAGAAGGTAAACATAAGTATAAAGAATTAATATAATAAAAATTCAAGATATATATATATATATATATATATATATATATATATATATATATATATATATATATATATATGTCATAATGACATTAACTGGATATTTAAAAAACCGAGACAGTAGAAGACGGTATTTTTAACAATTTTGTTATTTATTTACTTATTGGCCAATCCATTACCTTTTTGTTTACGCTCATTTTTTTGTATTAAAGCTTCCCACCTCTTTTCCTTATATATTTCAACTGGACTATCTTATCTGTCTATCTGTCTATATGTCTATCTGTCTGTCTGTCTATCTGTGTGTATATCTATCTGTCTGTCAATCTGTGTGTCTGTCTATCTGTGTGTATGTCTGTCTGTCTGTCTGTCTGTCTGTCTATCTATCTGTGTGTATATCTATCTGTCTGTCTGTGTGTATGTCTGTCTGTCTGTCTGTCTATCAATCTGTCTGTCTGTCTATATATTTATCTATCTGTCTATCTGTCTGTCTATATGTCATGTACGTTCAAAAATTTAATTTTGATTAATTTTATTAATATCTTTTTAATATTTTTTTATCATTTTAATTATATATAATTATTAATTATGTATCTATACATATATATCCCAGAATGCAATGTAACCGGAAGTCTAGCAGTTCCTTTGGGGCGCTTGAAGCAGAGTGAGTGAGGGCGCCATTTTGTACGAAGTCCCCTTGTTGTGGGACACTAGACCACTTCGCGCCGGCAGGAAACACAACTTTTTAGGCATGGATCACGCCTTTTATGTGGTGCAATCGCCACCGGAAGATCCCACCATAAGCCCGGATTTTACTTATAAGAGTAAGTAGACGGAAAATCGACACATTTTTCTGCGAATTGAGGATTTTGTTGTTTTTCTCTCTTGTTATTGCGCGCGCGCGCTACGGCGGCGGCCATGTTGACTAGCCTAGCGAGTCGACTCCTGAGCCGCCTCGCGCACTCGCTTCATGGCGTCGGTGTAACGGCTCACGGGGTCTGATGTGTTTACAGAAATGTAGCTTATACTTTACATATGTCTTAATAAACCTGTGCGGATACAGAACACCTCACACACACACACACACACACACGGTACAAACCGGTATAACCTCCTTAAGTCTCCCCTTGTTTAAAGTGAGTCACGAGTCACTGAGGCGCCGCTTAGCAACAAACTGTTGTGATTTTATTCGCATCCTCTTTTCTAAACGTTCATGTGGAATATAATCACTATACATTATAATAACACGTGAAATTAACGCACAACAACAGAGACAATAATCAGTCTACATGTGTTTAAAGTGTATCATTTATTTGTGTTTATTTTTATTTATTTATTTGTTAAATAATTTGTTTTGTTTTTTTTCCTTTTAGAACTTGCCTTAAAAAAAGTCTAAAATACTTTAAAAAAATTGTAGAACCTTATAAAAGTTCAAAAGAAGGTTTTATTTATAAATGTAAACGTTTCTAATTTTCTTTTTTTTTACACAGAACGTTTTATATCGAGTCCCAAATGTCACGAGGAATTTTATATATGTATATATATATTAAAATAATAATAATATTATTATAAATAATAATATGTAAAATGTTTTTTTTAAAAATAATCCTAAAATAGGTTAAAATAAAACGTTCTATTTATAAATGTAAACATTTTTAATGTTTTTTTTTTTACACAGGACTTTTTATATCAAGTCCCAAATCTCAAGGGGATATAACAATTTTTGATTACTAAATAAACGTTGTGTCAACGTTTATGATGAACAAATCAACTAGAATAGTTTTAGTTTTTTTTTTTTTTATTATTTTGTTTTTACCATTGTATTTATTTATTAGCTACAATTATAAAACACCAACTCAATAACAATTTACTTTTTACTTTTATCTAAATTAAATTACAACAGTTATTGTTGTTGTTGTTGTTGTTGTTGTTGTTATTTAATTGATTTTGTAAATGTATTTCACAAGTTTAAATGAAAACAGTTGAATGTTACTACTTTTAGTGTGAGCAAATAATTCAGCAAAATTCCATATAAATGATAATAACACAGAAATAAAACCATTGGAAAATTAATAAGTGTTGAGAACATAGAAAAATAGTCCAGGGTTGCCAGGTCTGTGTAAACTCACCATTGTATATTTATTAATGAAATCCTGCTTTCCTAAAACAAAAAAGTACATTTTCCCCAAAATACTTCTGTATTAGATTTATCATCAGTTAGTTAAGGTTTACACAGAAAGTGCGTTGTGTATTAATTAGTGGAATCAATTGAATTGGAAACCAATTCAATTTATAATCTTATACGTGTATGACAAATGTACAAGTGGTTCTCGACATCTAGCCAGTAATTGACTCTCAGAATTCTTTCTATAGTTATCTTAGACTTGGCGGAAATATGTCATGAATAATACAGGAATTCGGAAAAATTGTGTATTTTAAAGTTATTTACGTACTAAAACTCTCTATTTTGTTTCCCCTCAAGTGTCTGAAGCCGAGTTGGTGAAGTTTGTGAGGTTACGCGCCGCCAACGATGCTCTGTTCACTGGAAAAAGGAACACCTCAGTCATTGCTTGGAGGTATAAATAGTGTCACTATAAGCTTTTATCTCACACACTCACAGACACATCCACAATAAAATGTAAAGTGTGTGTGTGTTATATAACACAAGTTTGTTTTATATGACACAAGTTTGAAAGAATATAAAACGAGTTGAAAAACTCAACGCCGTGGCAGGTGCTGCCGATATTCACGGTGGTCTCTGAAGAAATTTCACAGAATAATAAGACTTTCACTTGGGTCGGTACAATAACTAGGGATGTACCGATACCACTTTTTCTCTTCCGATACGATTCCGATACCAGCGTTTACCAGTATCGGCCGATACCGATCCGATATCTGTGTTCTTTTCTACCTTTAAAACTAAAGAATGTATAGAACTCGCTTAGTTATAAAGCTTTATTTGTTTCTGGCAAAGAAATACAAAAATCCCCGTTACTGGATGACAAATGAAAACACAAGAAACCTTAAAAAAGTATTAATGCAGTAGCAAACAGTACTTTTAACAGTTAGTGGTATAACAATCTAAACCATATATACTGCAATTATTAAATTAAATTAGAAAATGCAATATTTTAAAGTGAATCTTATATTAGAACTCTTGAAACACAACGTATTAAACAGTAAACCTTGCACCCAAATGAGCGACATGTTTAACGCGCTGAGGTAAATGGAAAGGGCGCCTGCTAAACTTGTCTGTCTGTCGCAGGCGGTTGTGCAACATATTTCCTTTAAAATTTATTATATTTATTTTCATTAATGTAATTTAATATATAAGTGTATTTTTCTTATAAGTTTAAGCAATAGTCTGTGATGTTTGCTGTTCATTAATCAACCACCACAGGCATGGGCGTCGGAAGCAAATAAAAAGTGGGCGTGTCCTGTCCCACACACACATAATTGTTCCGACGCCCATGGATTTCAGGAAGCAGGAGTGTGGTCAATGCTGTAGGTAAAACGCGGAATCGACTGGATTCGACTGGCGGCGCTCTGAAAAGTAATAAAAAAGACATTATGCGTTGAATAGGGACGGTAAAAGTGGGTGGGTCTAATATTATTGGTCTTAAAAAGTGGGTGGGTCCTGTCCCACCCACATATAATGGTTCCGACGCCCATGACCACGGGTATCGGATTAGGATCGGTCACGCACCACCGATACCCGATCCACTCAAAATGCTTGGATCGGCGTCGATACCGATCCAAAATATCGGATCGGTACATCCCTAATAATAACAGAGGTATATGTGTATTATAACCTTTGTGTATGTTTGTGTTACAGGGCCATCTTGAAAGAGATGGGGATCCACAGGAAGATGTCGACCAGTCAGGCCAGGAAGAAATGGGAAAATCTCAAAAAGAAATACAAGGTAGACGTTTACAATATTAATCTAATCCGGTTTTCTGGTGTCTCTTTCAACACCCAACAACATCAGACATATCGTCGCCCTTTCGTTCCTTAATCTCTCAATTTATATCATAACCTTGGTTTTATCAGGTAAAATGATGCAACTTGTTAATTACAGAATTATAAAGATTTAGATGAGCGAGTTGTCAGGAGAAATTTACCACAACACTGGTACTATGTTCATGTGAGCAGGTGATGAGTCGTTCATGTCCCTTGTGGCCTGTCTAGTGGTTTTAGTTCCTGGGAGAAATGGTGGAGAAACACAAATCATATAACGCGCTAATCAGTAAAGAATGCCGTCTGTGTTAGCGACGTATTTATCAGCAGCACCGGCGATATCTACTACTGTCTGAGCTTTATTTAGCTTGGTAATGTTTCCACACATAAATAATGAGAGGTGAAGCAAATATTCAGACTTTCATTTTTCTGTATCTGTAAATGCTACTAAGTAGTCCAGGGTTGCCAGGTCTGTGGCAACCCTGAAGAAGCAGATTAAAAATAAAACAATAAGGTGTTCTGGTATTTTAGAGAGGTTAGGGTTGTTGATCCTACATCTCTTTCAGGCAAATGGGAACTAGGAGCCTGGGCTTCTGATCTGTTCACTCATGATGGCCTTAAAGCTTCTGATCAGCATTCGTTACTGTATTGAGTGTTAATTTGACACTGTATTTGATGTTAATGTGACCCTGAACAATAAGCTTTGTTACTGGAAAAACAAGCAAATATTTAGATTGTTTAGATATTTTGTTCTGTTTCAAATTCTGTTATTTGTTCATCAGCGTACGAGTCGTACTCGATTATATGTAACCAGTGTTATTTAATGTTTGGTGGTTAGTTTAGGTCTGAAATCCTGTCTTGTTCCTCTCACAGGAAATGAAGAACCCTCCACCAGGCATCACGGTGAACCCGACCAACTGGCAGTGGTTCTCACTGATGGACGACGCCATGGAGGGAAGGCTGAATGACAGTGAGGCCATGGTGTCCACCATGTCGCTGGGTGAGGACAGCGAGTACCGACCCGACAGACCGCGGAGACGAGGCCGTGACGGGTTCCGCAGCGACATCGAGCTCCTGGTCGACGGAGAAGACACCGGGCTCTCGGGGGACACGGGACGAGAGCTGGGCAGCGACCGAGATGACATGGAGCACGAGAGGACGCTGATCGACAGCGACCGGTCGGCTCTAGAGAGCGAGAGGATGGTCCTGGAACGAGAGAAGATGGTCCTGGACAGGGAGAGAGCTGGGCTGGAGAGAGAGCTTGCCGCTCTGGACCGAGACAGAGCGTCTCTGGAGAGGGAGAAGGCTGCCGTGGAGCGGGACAGAGCCTCTGTGGAGCATGAACGTGCTCAGCTGGAGAAGAAGAGGGCTGAGATGGACAGAGAAAGAGCAAGGCTGGAGAGAGACAGAGCAGCACTGGAGAGACACAGAGCAGGATTCGGAGGAGAAATAATCGACAATCAGGAGGCACCCGAGAAAGCGCCGGAGGGAGAAATGGAGCTAGCGTCCATACAGAGGAGACAAAAATTCCTCGATTTATTTGAGAAGTTGATCGAAAACTTTTGAAAGCTTTCTGATTAAAGAATTGGTGTCTTCTTACCCTGATTTGTAAATTTTATTATTTTTTTGTTGGAAGATGCTGTATGTTTTGCTTGAAAGCTTTGTTTTTTTTTTTTTTGTGGTATCCTAACGATGTGAACGGTAGACATGTCCCAGACGTGTTCAGGGTTCGAGCTAGAGTTCTCTTCAGTCAGGCTGTCAATGAAAAACCTTAAGCCACCTCTGTTTTGAAGAGGTCTTCCAGACAACTTTTATTACATTGTGGTATTTCCATACAAAGCACATCTCGCCCTCACACAGTACAATAACTCTGAAGTGTTAACTCGAAGGCTCTTTGCCTCATGGACAAAACAAAAAAAAATGTTGTTTTTTTTTTGATTAATTAATATATCAAATATTGCAGTTCATGTGGAAAAAAAAATCAGGATTTACGTTTTTTTTTATATTACAATACAGACTTTACAACAAAAATGTTTATGTGGATGCTTCTTTTATTGCATTAGATAATAAATTTTACCTTTCAAAAAATTCAGCAAGCACCAGCCTGTGACTGATTTTGCGCTCCAAAGATTAAAAGAAAAAAAAATTATATGAATATTAACAATATATCATTTATTTATTTTTACAAAACACTTCTGTCCGGTTCTCATCAGTCCAAAAAAGAAAAGAAGTAAAATACATTAAAGGTTTGAGTTTTTACCCTTCCAACATTTTTCTGATTATTGTTTTTTTCCTTCCAGATTTCTTAAATCTGATTTGTTCTTAAATATTCACACACGTCATCTTTCTTTGTCATGTTTAACATTTAAACATGTTAAATGAGGTTTGTATATTGCACGTGTCGGGGGTTAAAAAAACCTTACTGAGAGGAACAACTTGGGTATGTGTGTGAGAGAGTGTGTGTGTGTGAGAGAGATAGAGTGTGTGTGTGTGTGTGAGAGAGAGAGTGTGTGTGAGAGAAAGAGAGTTTGTGTGTGAGAGAGAGAGAGTGTGTCTGAGAATGTGTGTGAGAGAGAGAAAGTGTGTGTGTGTGTGAGAGAGGGAGACTGTGTGTGTGTGTGAGAGAGAGAAAGTTACAGGGGGAGGAATGTGGTGTGTGTGTGAGAGAGAGTTAGAGAGAGAGAGGGAGAATGTGTGGTGTGTGTGTGTGAGAGTTAGAGAGAGAGAGGGAGAATGTGTGGTTTGTGTTTGAGAGAGTTAGAGAGAGAGGGAGAATGTGTGGTGTGTGTTTGAGAGTTTTAGAGAGGGGGGGGGAGAATGTGTGGTGTGTGTTTGAGAGCGTTAGAGAGAGAGAGAGAGAGAGAGAATTTGTGGTGTGTGTTTGAGAGAGTTAGAGAGAGGGAGAGTGTGTGGTGTGTGTTTGAGAGTTAGAGAGAGAGGGAGTTAGAGAGAGAGAATGTGTGGTGTGTGTTTGAGAGTTAGAGAGAGAGGGAGTTAGAGAGAGAGAATGTGTGGTGTGTGTTTGAGAGAGAGAGAGAGAGAGAGAGAGAGGGAGAATGTGTGGTGTGTGTTTGAGAGAGTTAGAGAGAGAGAGAGAGAGTTAGAGAGAGAGGGAGAATGTGTGGTGTGTGTGTGAGAGAGAGAGAGAGAGAGAGAGAGAGAGGGAGAATGTGTGGTGTGTGTTTGAGAGAGTTAGAGAGAGAGAGTTAGAGAGAGAGGGAGTTAGAGAGAGAGGGAGAATGTGTGGTGTGTGTGAGAGAGAGACAGTGAGTGTGTGTTTGTGAGTGAGAGTGAATGTATGTTTGTGTGTGGGGGGAGACCTCTTGTATAAAATGGCCAATCATGCAAGTGTTTACTCCAGCCTTAAGAAAGAAAATGAGAACTCAGGTTTTGGTGTGTGTGTGTGTGTGTGTGTGTGTGTTTAAGTTTAAACAAGGGCTCCAATAGGAATACGAGGCAAACACACATAAGCCTGTGGAGTTCTGCTGAGGATGACCGGGTTGCCGTCCAGGCGAATGTCCTCCAGCGGCTTCCGGTTGTAGTTCATGTCCTTCTGTTTGCAGAAGGTGTCTTCATGTATCATCTGGATGTTGTTGTTCTAAGGAAAAGAAAGAAATTAGAATTTTTATAACATCCGCTTTATAGTTATAATGTGTTTATAAAGGGAGGGAAAGATCCTTTATAGCTGTTATACATGGTGCCTAGGGTCTATCTATACATGGTGCCTAGGGTCTATCTATACATGGTGCCTAGGATCTAACTATACATGTAGCCTAGGGTCTATCTATACATGTAGCCTAGGGTCTATCTATACATGTAGCCTAGGGTCTATCTATACATGGAGCCTAGGGTCTATCTATACATGTAGCCTAGGGTCTATCTATACATGTAGCCTAGGATCTAACTATACATGTAGCCTAGGGTCTATCTATACATGGACCCTAGGGTCTATCTATACATGGAGCCTAGGGTCTAACTATACATGGTGCCTAGGGTCTATCTATACATGGAGCCTAGGGTCTAACTATACATGGTGCCTAGGGTCTAACTATACATGTAGCCTAGGGTCTATCTATACATGGAGCCTAGGGTCTATCTATACATGGAGCCTAGGGTCTATCTATACATGTAGCCTAGGATCTAACTATACATGTAGTCTAGGGTCTATCTATACATGTAGCCTAGGGTCTATCTATACATGTAGCCTAGGGTCTATCTATACATGTAGCCTAGTGTCTATCTATACATGGAGCCTAGGGTCTAACTATACATGGTGCCTAGGGTCTATCTATACATGGAGCCTAGGGTCTAACTATACATGGTGCCTAGGGTCTAACTATACATGTAGCCTAGGGTCTATCTATACATGTAGCCTAGGGTCTATCTATACATGGAGCCTAGGGTCTAACTATACATGGAGCCTAGGGTCTATCTATACATGTAGCCTAGGGTCTATCTATACATGGAGCCTAGGGTCTATCTATACATGGAGCCTAGGGTCTATCTCTACATGGAGCCTAGGGTCTAACTATACATGGTGCCTAGGGTCTATCTATACATGGAGCCTAGGGTCTAACTATACATGGTGCCTAGGGTCTAACTATACATGTAGCCTAGGGTCTATCTATACATGTAGCCTAGGGTCTATCTCTACATGGAGCCTAGGGTCTATCTATACATGGAGCCTAGGGTCTATCTATACATGGAGCCTAGGGTCTATCTCTACATGGAGCCTAGGGTCTAACTAGACATGGTGCCTAGGGTCTATCTATACATGGAGCCTAGGGTCTAACTATACATGGTGCCTAGGGTCTAACTATACATGTAGCCTAGGGTCTATCTATACATGTAGCCTAGGGTCTATCTCTACATGGAGCCTAGGGTCTAACTATACATGGAGTCTAGGGTCTATCTATACATGGAGCCTAGGGTCTAACTATACATGGAGCCTAGGGTCTATCTATACATGTAGCCTAGGGTCTATCTCTACATGGTGCCTAGGGTCTAACTATACATGTAGTCTAGGGTCTATCTATACATGTAGCCTAGGGTCTATCTATACATGGTGCCTAGGATCTAACTATACATGTAGCCTAGGGTCTATCTATACATGTAGCCTAGGGTCTATCTATACATGTAGCCTAGGGTCTATCTATACATGGAGTCTAGGGTCTATCTCTACATGGAGCCTAGGGTCTATCTATACATGGTGCCTAGGGTCTAACTATACATGTAGCCTAGGGTCTATCTATACATGGAGCCTAGGGTCTAACTATACATGGAGCCTAGGGTCTATCTATACATGTAGCCTAGGGTCTATCTCTACATGGTGCCTAGGGTCTAACTATACATGTAGTCTAGGGTCTATCTATACATGTAGCCTAGGGTCTATCTCTACATGGAGCCTAGGGTCTAACTATACATGGAGCCTAGGGTCTAACTATACATGGAGTCTAGGGTCTATCTCTACATGGAGCCTAGGGTCTATCTATACATGGTGCCTAGGGTCTAACTATACATGTAGCCTAGGGTCTATCTATACATGGAGCCTATGGTCTAACTATGCATGTAGCCTAGGGTCTATCTATACATGTAGCCTAGGGTCTATCTCTACATGGAGCCTAGGGTCTAACTATACATGGAGCCTAGGGTCTATCTCTACATGGAGCCTAGGGTCTATCTATACATGTAGCCTAGGGTCTATCTCTACATGTAGCCTAGGGTCTATCTATACATGGGGCCTAGGGTCTATCTATACATGGAGCCTAGGGTCTATCTCTACATGTAGCCTAGGGTCTATCTCTACATGTAGCCTAGGGTCTATCTATATGATCACATGCACTGAGACAATTTATAGACACCAGTCATCCTATAATGCATGTAGGGGACATGCAGTGGTGGCTCAAGATGTTAAAACTCTGGGTTGTTGATCAGAGGATCAGGGTTCAGGCTCCAGTACTGCCAAGCTGCCACTGTTGGGCCCTTGAGTAAGGCCCCTAACCCTCTCTGCTCTAGGGGTGATGTATTAAGCCTGACCCTGTGCTCTGATCCCAACCTCCAAAAAAATAAGAAAGACTTTGACTGTGCTGTAATGTCCATCCATCCATCCATCCATCCATCCAAGAATAGTCTAAACATTCTTCAATAGCTACTAAACATATAACATGCCTGTAACTTTGTAGGTTTAGAGTGACATTAAAAGGTGTTGAAGTCTGAGGATAGCTGCAACTGCTCTCAGTCAGTCAGTGACTGACTCTCTTAAGTTCTCTTAAGGTTTAGTGGCAAATGAAAGCATGTAGTGTACACATGGGGGCAGCACTGAGGTGGCAGTGCGGGTACCTGTAGGTGCAGAGAGCGCAGAGTCTCAGGCAAAGGGACGGGGATGTAGTCAATGCTGTTGTCTGTCAGGTAGAGGTAAAGTAGACCTGTCATGTCCTACACACAGGAAAAAATAAGTTAGAGAAATCAGTTGTTATATATTTGCTCAAGCAATTTTTTCCCCTCTTGAAATCAACACGATTAAAAAACACACAGCTTATCATGTTACCGAGTAAACATCTCGCTCTCCTGAAGACTCAACGATTATACATTTCATTTAATTACAATTATCATAAGCCTTAGTTTATCTGGAGGGTTTGTCGTACATGTCCCTGTGGAAGTCGACTAATAAGCAATAAATAAAAATTACTTTATAAATGCCACTCCAGTGACAGATTATATAATGCATTTTCTTCCCCTTTTACCTTGAAGGCTTCGTTCTGGATGCTGGTTCTGCCCAGATGGTTGTGACTGGCATCTACAAGGGTCATGGTGGCTGGCAGCGCTGGAAGTTGAGCCAATCTGTTTTCTCGTATTACCAGCTCCTCTAAAGCGGGCAGGTCGAAGAGAGCACCGTCTTCGATCTTCCAGATGGCATTATTTGTAAGATCGATCCTCTTAAGTTTGTCTTAATGGCCGAGAAAAAAGTTAGAAAGAAATCAATATGAATTTCTGGCCTGTTTTATCATCTTGGTATTGTACATACATACAGCATTATGCATGGTAAGCACCAGCAAAACCTAAAAATAATATTATTATTGCCATGTCTACACCGGTATCTGCTCCCAGATTACAGCACGCCCTCCACAATCATGGCTGACAAGGACTGCAACTCACGGGCATCAAAGGCACTGGCTACATCTCATTTTTGCAGGAAGTTGGCCATTGTAAAGGCTGTCATCCTTCCAGTGAACTGGAACGTTAGCTCCATAAAAAAAAATCCCAAAATGCACCACAATAGCCAGAGAGCATTGATGCTAGCTCTGTTTCCTTCCAAAACACTTATTTTTTCAGCTTTTCAGGTCAAAAAAACTGCCGGACGATCCGAAACCTCAGCCAACATCATCTACAAATGTAAATAGCTTTTTACTTGTTGTAGCTGATGATGAAATTTCCGGTAATAATATTTGGTAATTTCATCATCGGCTACAACAAGTAAAAAGTAACAGATATTGCATCATCGGGTAGGCGTGGCCTATTTGATAATCTAACCCTAACCCTAACCATAGTTTTTGGTTGTTTATTTGTTTTCTAAAATAAATCTACCTGTATGACTGTTTTGTCCTTCGTAGTATGCTCTTTTTTTTTAAAGAGGTCGTTTTTCCAAGACCTCTGGAAACACGGCCACTTTATGTCGTGGTAACGAAACCCCTGGAATTTAGTGAATGCCACCTGAGAAGCTTCAGAAACTCATGTACGCCATATACTGATACACCACCTAGGAAGCAAGAGAGCTCACGCTCATGTTCACTGCACCTAACCTTATACACTCTGTGTTGTTTTCACCAGTTATTACAAAGCCTTTCGAATATATTCTCAACTTGCTCTTGCCTGATTTAGTTCACGCTGTATCTAACCTTGGGGGGGCACGGTGGCTTAGTGGTTAGCACGTTTGCCTCACACCTCCAGGGTTGGGGGTTTGATTCCTGCCTCCACCTTGTGTGTGTGGCATTTGCATGTTCTCCTCGTGCCTCGGGGGTTTCCTCCGGGTACTCCGGTTTCCTCCCCCGGTCCAAAGACATGCATGGTAGGTTGATTGGCATCTCTGGAAAATTGTCCGTAGTGTGTGATTGCATGAGTGAATGAGAGTGTGTGTGTGCCCTGTGATGGGTTGGCACTCCGTCCAGGGTGTATCCTGCCTTGATGCCCGATGACGCCTGAGATAGGCACAGGCTCCCCGTGACCCGAGGTAGTTCAGATAAGCGGTAGAAAATGAATGTATCTAACCTTTGCTTGCACCCTGACTCTGTTTTCTGGACCTGACTGGATATTGTGGGCAACAGTTATCTAATTAATATTACAATATCCACACTACTGACAGAAATAATCAAAAGTATCATTGCATTATACCCAAACAGCCCTAGCAAACATTTCTTCAAATTGGAAAAAAAATATACTCAAGTAAACCTACTCAGGTTAGCGAAGTCTGATTTGTTGATCTTAGTGATCCTGTTGTAGCGGGCGTAGAAGTGAGTGGTATCTTTGGGAAGAGGAGGCACGTTCACCAGCTTCACATCATCACAGTACACAGATCCTCCCAGGCAGGTACACAGTAGACAGGTGGACATACCTTGCCACCAAACCAGTAAATGGTGTCCACAAAAAAGAAAAGAAAAAGAAAAAAAATAAACAATTAATCTGTAGTAATCTGTAGTTTCCTCAATTTGGTCCTCAGGAAACCCTGAATTGTCCAAGTGTTTGCTCCCTTTAATACACTCAACCAATTGAGTAAGAAAACTGAATCCATGTGTTGGGAGCTGGAAGAAAGTAAATTGTGCTTCATGTGGGGATCTCAGAGGACCGGTTTAAAAAAGAATTAGTCCTGAACTAACACTCTGAAAATGGTTGCAAATACATGAAAGCTAGTTTAAGACTTTCAAATTTGCATGCAGTAGCCTACTGTATATGTTTTAAACACTTGCAACAGCAAAATATCTGGATATATCTAGATATCAATATAAATATCTAGATTAGAAATATCTTTCTAATCTATAGTTGTTAACCCTTAAGGCCATTTAGTATGTGAAGAATTTTTATTATTTTTTGATAGTAAAATTAGGGATCTCCGGCTGGGGATAACTCATTCGGTTGTTAATCCGTCTAATCCCTCCATCGGCAATACTTTTTTAGTCAGTTTAAACTAGTCTCACTTCCAGATTTGCTGGAAATAATTGAGCATCTTAAGTCCTCGGGCTCGTCTTTGGATATTCTTCCTCCTTTTTTATTCAAGCAAGTTTTATTGATGTTGCTCCATATCTTTTGTTCATCGTTAATCGCAGTTTAGAATATGGCATTATGTCTGACTGTTTAAAGCAGTGGTCCCCAACCTTTTTATCGGCGCAGACCGGTCAACGCTTGATAATGTTCCCGCGGCCCGCTTTTTTTTTGGGAGTGGGGGGTGGGGGTGGGGGGGTTTGATTGTTTATATTTTAGATTGTTTTAATAATTTAAATTTAATTGTAAACATGCCTTCAAAATAAAATACAGTTACACCAAAAAATGAATATAAAGTGATTTAACATTTTAACTCACTACAACGCTAAATCAATGAGAACCCTGAGCTTGTTTCTTTGCAACGAGATGGTTCCATCTGGGGTAATAGGAGACAATGACACCCGAAGTGTGTTGCAATGTCCAGTTTATTCCGTTGTTTTGTTTTGGTTGCTGTCACTGCCGAAAACCCCGCTTCACACAGATAGGATGTCGGAAATGGCAATATCAGGGTATTCCGCCATGACTTTAATCCAGAACACCGGCAGAGTTTTGAACTTTCTAACGACGTCTGTTTCGTACTCATTTTTGCTAATTTGTGGGTAAAATTTGAGCAAACACAATATACACGTACACCAAGCACTGTTAAACATGAGCAAGTGCCGGTGAACAGAGAGAAGAGTGATACACACTCTCCACCAAAGCTACAACACCACTGCCGCTTGCAGCCGCTCAGCTCCGGATGTTTTAGCTGATAATTAGATAACTAATTTAGATTTTTAGCTGATAATTCAATGTTTGAAACATTTCAGTCAAGTTTTCGTGAATCCCATTCTACCGACACTGCACTTTTGAAGGTTCTTAATGATATTTTAAAATCATGTGATGATTATAATTGTATAATTTATATAAATAAATTGTCATCGGCATTGTCATTATGGATTAACACAGGGGCACAAATAACAGGTCTGAAAATAAAGACACCATTTACAAGCTGTTCCAATTATATGCAAGCAATGTAGAATTTAAAACATTAGACATTGTGTTAATGAAAGAATACTGACCTTAGTGTGCATGTCTCTTAGTGGAATATTCTTTTATTTTGCTAAATTCTATGCGGTTGTTGTAATTAACAATATTCATATTGGTTGACCTTAAGTGCACAATAGACAGATAGGACACTAACCTTTTCCATCAATTTCAATGATCTCAACATCAGGATCAGGGCTCTCAGGTAGCCCTGAACCTGTTGTACTCCCAGTCACCTCCTGGGGTGGGGTCTGGGTGGTGGAAAACAGCTCCTCCTCTTGTTACACACAACGTTAGGATGTTAGGAGAATGATTAGCACAGGGTTTGACAAAGAGATAAAGTGAGTAGAGTAGATCTTGAGATCTTGAACACAAATACACACATTTAACCCATAACAGCCAGTTAAATGAAGCACAAAGTTATGTGAGGAGAGGAAAATTATGTATCAGTAGATGTACTGTGTTAACATTACTGGATGAAACAGGAAATTGCTTTCTTTTAAAATGATCCAATATTTGTCTGTCGGACTACCTATGACTCTGAGGGTCTTTTTCAGGCTGTTGTGCTACCAAGTTGCATATATTAACAATATGATTTCTACGGGGCAAGTGAAATACTAACCTTCCTTTAGAGTAGGGGTGATTGTTACCCATTCATCAAACCCAGATTCCTCAGGAGGCCCTAAAGTCACAGGCTCCACAGGTTGCCCCGATTCCTCAGGGAATCCAGAGAACTCTTCAGGTTGACTGGTAACTGTAATGTAGATCTCCTCCTCTTGGTAAAGACAAGGTGATGTGGTAAGAGATCAATTAGACCCCCACAGTACAAGAAGAGGCCTGATAGTATGTTTGTAATTTTAGCAATAAAAACTAATAAGAACTTAAATATCAGAATAGAAACCATTCACCTGGCCAGCTAAACAACTAGTTATCCCACATTCTACACTATGGAGTATGCAGGTTTTAGGTGTATAGAATGCAGTGTCCACTACAGCCAATAGTACTGACCTCCACCAGGAACCAATGTTACCACAGGGGGTCCAGAGCCTGAGTCCCCAGAAACTCCAGAATGTTCCCCAGAATATCCGGAAATAACTTCCCGAGAGTCTCCAGAGTGCCCAGAGACTCCTGAAACAAATTCTTTATTGTCTCCAGAGACAAGAACATCAGAGACTCCAGAAACAATGTCTCCAGACTCTCCGGAAACAAAGCCTCCAGATGTTCCGGAAACTATGTCTCCAGACTCTCCGGAAACAAAGCCTCCAGATGTTCCGGAAACTATGTCTCTAGACTCTCCGGAAACAAAGACTCCAGATGTTCCGGAAACTATGTCTCCAGACACTCCGGAAACAAAGTCTCCAGATGTTCCGGAAACTATGTCTTCAGACACCCCGGAAACAAAGCCTCCAGATGTTCCGGAAACTATGTCTTCAGACACTCCGGAAACAAAGCCTCCAGATGTTCCGGAAAATATGTCTTCAGACACTCCGGAAACAAAGCCTCCAGATGTTCCGGAAACTATGTCTTCAGAAACTCCGGAAACAAAGCCTCCAGATGTTCTGGAAACTATGTCTTCAGACACTCCGGAAACAAAGCCTCCAGATGTTCCGGAAACTATGTCTTCAGACACTCCGGAAACAAAGTCTCCAGAGTCCACAGAAACATCATTTTCAGAAACAAAGCCACTAGATATTCCTGAAACAAGTTCTCCAAGGACTCCTGAACCAGAGCCTACAGAGCCTTCAGAACTAATATCTCCAGAGCTTACATCTGCAGACCATCCAGAAATAAAGCCCCCAGAACCTCCAGAACCTCTAGAAGCCATAGGCTCCCCAGAATGGTATTCTCCAGCATCAGGAATTTTTCCAGAAATCCCTGAATCTGCCGAAGCCTCAGAACTCCCAGAACTCAGCATGTGCCCAGAACCCAAAATGTCTCCAGAGATATGACGGATTTCACTGGGCATCAGACGCGGCTCTTCCTCTTGTTAGAGACAAGATTAGGTGTTAAGAGACAGATTAGAACTGCATGATGACAATGATTTAGTTTAGACTGTTAGAGATGATGGGAGCAATGGTTTAGACGATGCATTGTAAGGAAGCAGGGTTACAGAATTATGAGAAAATCAAAACATTTAACCAATCAAACTGCTAGTTAAATGAATATAAAGCAATTTTATGTTGCAAAGTGTTGGTAAGACAGTAGTGTGTTTGTGTGTGACTGGGTTGGTGTAATACAGACCTCCTGGAGTGTCCGGTCCCATTGAAACCCCTCCAGAGCCTGATGGGATGAGTGAAGGCATTATAGGTATTTCCTTTTTATCCCCCCTTTCATTTTCCACTTCCTCTTCTGGTTCCTCTTCCTCTTCCTCTTCCTCTAGTGAGGCTGTATGTGCGGGGCCGTAGTCCTCTGGGGACAGAGTGCTAATCTCAATCTGCAAGAAAAAGGGAGGTAAATCATGTGTTGATATGGCTAGTGTCTTTCATTCATTCATTTTCTACTGCTTATCCGAACTACCTCGGGTCACGGGGAGCCTGTGCCTATCTCAGGTGTCATCGGGCATCAAGGCAGGATACACCCTGGACGGAGTGCCAACCACTCACGCAATCACACACTAGGGACAATATTCCAGAGATGCCAATCAACCTACCATGCATGTCTTTGGATCGGGGGAGGAAACCGGAGTACCCGGAGGAAACCCCCGAGGCACGGGGAGAACATGCAAACTCCACACACAAGGTGGAGGCGGGAATCGAAACCCTGGAGGTGTGAGGCGAACATGCTAGCCACTAAGCCACCGTGCCCCCCGGCTTTTCAATTTTAAATGTCTTTTTGAATGCCATTAAGACGGATTTGAGTAAGATGATGATAAAAACATGGATGATAATTATTAACTGAACAGTTGCCACCTGGTAGGTTACACTATAAAAGGAAAAACATGGTATCGTCTATATAATTTTATTAGAGCTATCCATAATTGAATTGTTCTTAATATGGAATATTTTCAGTTGCCAGTGCTGCTCACTCCCTGTTGAGTTCTTGTTGACTAGTCGTATGAAGACTTGCAGGGAAATGACGACATTCTGCTAGCATGTTGAAATGTTTACTATAAACCACTTTGGCTCTGAGTGACTTATGAGCCGTTCATCAGGTTTATCGCTCCTCCATCAATGTAAACTCTACCTGCAAGTTGGGGAAGAATACATCCTATATATCTGCTACTTGCCACTGAACAGATTAGTTGAGATGTACATTTGCTTACTGTGCAGTGATTCGGATGTGGACACAACACTTTAAGTTACTTATTTAGTCCTTAATTCTGAGTTTAATCTATACCAAGTGCTACACTCAGTACTCAGTGGTCAAGCACCCACTGCAAGTGCAATAAAATGCTTACATATATTATATATATCCCTTTATGACCACAGTGTACCCATCTTCTGATGGCTACTTCCAGCAGTTTAACGCGTCATGTCAGAAAGCGCGAATCATCTCATACTGTTTTCTTGAACATGACAATGAGTTCACTGTACTCAAATGTCCTCCACAGTCACCATATCTCAGTCCAATAGAGCACCTTTGGGATGTGGTGGAACGGGAAATTCGCATCATGGATGTGCAGCCGACAGATCTGCAGCAACTGCGTGATGCTATCATATCAATATGGACCAAAATCTCTGAGGAATGTTTCCAATACCTTGTTGAATCTATGCCACGAAGGATTAAGGCAGTTCTGAAGGCAAAAGGGGGTCCATCCCGGTACTAGTAAGGTGTACCTAATAAATTGGCCCACATTAACGCAAATTTCTAATCAGCCAATCACCTGGCAGCAACTCTTGACATGGTCAAGACGACCTGCTGCAGTTCAAACCGAGCGTCAGAATGGGGAAGAAAGGTGATTTAAGTGACTTTGAACGTGGCATGGTTGTTGGTGCCAGACGGGCTGGTCTGAGTATTTCAGAAACTGCTGATCTACTGGGATTTTCACGCACAACCATCTCTAGGGTTAACAGAGAATGGTCCGAAAAAGAGAAAATATCCAGTGAGCGGCAGTTCTGTGGGCGCAAATGCCTTGTTGATTGCCAGAGGTCAGAGGAGAATGGTCAGACTGGTTCGAGCTGATAGAAAGGCAACAGTAACTCAAATAACCACTCGTTACAACCGAGGTATGCAGAAGAGCATCTCTGAACACACAACACGTTGAACCTTGAGGCGGATGGGCTACAGCAGCAGAAGACCACACCGGTACTAGTAAGGTGTACCTAATTTATAATATAATAATATAAAATATAATATAAAATAATATAATATATATATTTTCCTCAACTTGATAGAGGGATTTACACGGAGATGGCTGAACCTAATGAATAAGAAAAAGACCAAAAACCAATCCTTATACTGTCAGCGCGCGGGGGTAAAAACGGACCCAAACGCATAACAGCTTAACAAAAACGGGGTTTATTAACTTAAAAAACACGAAA
Source organism: Tachysurus vachellii (assembly GCF_030014155.1). Taxonomy (NCBI): domain Eukaryota; kingdom Metazoa; phylum Chordata; class Actinopteri; order Siluriformes; family Bagridae; genus Tachysurus; species Tachysurus vachellii. The sequence goes on from NC_083475.1 coordinate 20,146,258, forward strand.
CAGGACAAAGACAAAACCAGACATGACGACAGCAGCAAAAGACAACAGAGGATTCCGCACTGCACAAGGCAACGCGGCTCAACTAAATAGTACAAATAATTATTTAGACATAAGGGACAGGTGTGCAGAGGCGGGGAGGAAAAGACAAGGGCGGAGCAGACACGTGAACAAGAAACAAACAAAAGGCACATGGCCAAAGTCCGGGCAGAGTCCTGACAGTACCCCTACCTCGCGCCAATCTGTCCTGACAGTCCCGACGGGTCCAGGTGGGGGGAGCAAGGCACACGGAGAGGCAGGTGGGGGGAGCAAGGCACACGGCAAGGCAGGTGGGGGGAGCAAGGCACACGGTGAGGCAGGTGGGGGGAGCAAGGCACACGGCGAGGCAGGTGGGGGAGCAAGGCACACGGCGGCGCAGCCAGAGTGGCCGAGCGACGTCCACAGCCGAACAGGAGGGCTGAGCGACGTCCACAGCCGAACAGGAGGGCCGAGCGACGTCCACAGCCGAACAGGATGGCCGAGCGACGTCCACAGCCGAACAGGAGGGCCGAGCGTCCTCCACGGAAACCGGATGTGAAGCGACGCCCCACACCGGACAGGTGCGGAGCGATGTCGCAGGACACCGAAAAAAACAAAAAAAAACAAAACTCGGGCTGGTGACATGGCCCGCACACAGGAAGTGAGGCGGCGCCCCCCCGCGGAGAAACCGGAAGCGGAGCGGCGTCCCTCACTGGAAAAATGCGGACCGATGTCACCAAAACCTCGAAGTCCAGGGAAAAAAAAAAAATCCAATAAGAGAAATAAAATACTCCCAATCGGCCGGTCCAGGCTGCAGCTGTCCTGCTGGGTCCTGGTCTGGCGGAATCCTAAATAGTACAAACCGGTCCGGGGACAGGTGTGCAGAGGCGGGGAGGAAAAGACAAGGGCGGGGCAGACACGTGAACAAGAAACAAACAAAAGGCACATGGCCAAAGTCCGGGCAGAGTCCTAACATATACATCTGAAAAGGCTGCCTGTCTCAGCATGTAAGAACATCCTGAGACAAGTAAGAGACTCGTTCACACTGCTAATGGTATCCAGAGCAGCACAGTGACAAGGCGGTTATTTCAGCTATCAGAGCCATTAAAGCACCACACCGTCTCACACCCAGTAACGCTAATGGACTTTAGATATGAGGTGTAATGGCTTTACTGGTCACACACTTTTTAGCAACAAATCCAGTTCCACCAAAAAAAAAAAAAATAAATGTGTAAATTGGATCCAGTTCTGAACCTCTGATGTATCAGTTTTGCAGTTTCATGACAAACCAGAATGTGGCGCCATGAAACCACATTCAGCTGCATACGTGTCTCAGACATGCTCAAAAAAACGCTCAAGTCTATCATCGACATGTGAATGGTCCTTGTGGAACCAAGACATACATGGAGGCAGAAAATCTTTTCCTTTCCTGCACAGCGATTCTTTTGACCAAAGTAATCAGACTTTTCTCAATGAGAAAACAACCAATTTGTCATAAAAACTAAACCTACCGTGCTCAGTGTGTATTGTATGATTAGTATGAGTTATGAGAACATCATAACTAGAGACTAAACAAATTCCATTGCTGGGCTAAATGAGTGTTTAATAAGTATAACTAGAGTTTCAGTGTAATAACACCGAAAGCTTTTGAGAGACAACAAGGCCTGACTCTGTGCTAGCTGTTAGTCTACCCCGCCTCATGACCATCAGCCCCCCAACCTCCCAGCTCCCAATGCAAACACACATATCTGTTGGGAGACGAGAAGCGAAAAGGCAGGCTAAAATAAGCCGGAGAACCAACACGTTACAGCCAACACATACACTCATGCTAAATCATGATATATAGTCTATTATAAATCTTCATATGCAGCCAGGAATGTGAAATGAACTTCACTGAGATGATCTGAGGTCACAGAAGTATGAGCAATGGACAAAACAAGGCCAGTGGTCAATGTGAGTCACACATTTGTCAGAGTGTTTTATCCACAGAATGGATTTTATTCCATTTTATTTTCCAATCTAGCAACCAAGCTTGTCGACTTTACTATGTCTACTTAAGTTTATATCAGTATATCCATCTATTCATCCATCCATCCATCCATCTTTTGTACTGATTATCCTACCAGGGTCACACAGGGGATCCAAGGGGACTCAGGGCACAAGGAACACCCTGGACCAACCCATCACACACACTCACACATCAATTCACACACTACAGGTAATATAGAAATGACAATCAGCCTGCAATGTATGTCTATGGACCGGTGGAGGGAACTGGAGAACCTGGAGGAAACCACCAAAGCACAGAGAGAACACACAAATGCCCCATGAGGTGAAGGGCTAAACCACTAATCCCCAGTGCCCCCGTATATCAGTACATATATTTAGAAAAAGTACCAAAGGTTTTTGATCCTCTGTATAAAAATGTCATAACATGAAACAGGATTCATGGTAAATACTCTAACCCTAAGTGAAGAGACATGTTTCTGACTTTATTTCAACTTCAGTAAGAATTAACAAGCCGGTCCCAGGAAAACTGGGCACAGTGTGACAGAGTCCACCCTGTAACACACACACACATGCACGCACGCACGCACGCACGCACGCACGCACGCACGCACGCACGCACGCACGCACACACACACACACACACGAATTAGCAAGCCGGTCCCAGGAAACCTGGACACAGTGTGACAGAATCCACACTGCAACACACACACACGCGTGCACACACACACACGCACACACACGCACACACACAAGAATTAGCAAGCCGGTCCCAGGAAAACTGGGCACAGTGTGACAGAATCCACCCTGCAACACACACGCACGCACACGCACACACACACACACACACAAGAATTAGCAAGCCGGTCCCAGGAAAACTGGGCACAGTGTGACAGAATCCACCCTGCAACACACACGCACGCACACGCACACACACAAGTATTAGCAAGCTGGTCCCAGGAAAACTGGGCACAGTGTGACAGAATCCACCCTGCAGCACGCGCACATGCACACACACACACACACACACACACTCACTTAATATTAAAACTGTATATTAGAACTGTAATAAAAACTGATCTTATAAACAGATGATATCTGTTGAATATCTGATGGAACATGTTTCATTTTACTCTTTATTTAATTGTCAATAGTAGATCAACTCTTGTAAAATATAACTTTACACAAACCTGTTGCAAACTGTTTTTAATCGAAAACTGTGACCCAATGTATTATTTTGCAGAAAATCTTTCATTAGGTTTGGAATGGTTTTGGACAATTCGAAAAACCTTAAGATCTCTCGCAAACCCCTGAGCGTGTTACATTTACGGCACTTGGCAGACGGTCCAGAAAGGTCCAGGCTGATTGACCAGGTTTGTTGTACACCATCGAATCAGATTGCGGTTATACAGAATATCGGCGCTGCCTTCACGTAGCTACTGTAATCGCAGCCGTGAAGTTATTGCGTTTAACCTAATGATTGTCACTGCGATATTGCCTTTATTTGGCAATAATGTGGACAATTCAGACACAATATGGCCAACAATCCTGAAGAACCTATGCTAACTTTATAGCTAGTTGGCTAGCTAACGCAAGTTTTTTGTACATTCCTGTTAAAGGTGCAGTCGGTAAAATCTTTCTACCTTTTACAAACGTTTTATCTTCATCTTTAAAGTCAAAAGGTCAAAAATAGTCTTTTTTTGTAAATGTTTATTTAGTATGTCTGTTGTTGATGTCGCTGACTCTACGATAGTAACAGTTTTGATCCAGGAAGTTTTACATGGGAAACAGACCGAAAATACTGGCATTCTACCAACACCTTTCTACCAATCAAATGGTCAGATGAGAACTGACTGTTTTATAACAAAATATCATGGATCTTAGTTTTTTTCTAAAATCTTCTGTCTTCTTTTGATTTTTGTCTGGTCTATGTCTAGTCTTTTGGGTTATAAATCCTTAGAGTTTATGCAATAATTTAAATCTTCAGCTGCTGGTACCAGTTGGAAGTAATTCTGGAAAAGACAAGGAGAGGATTAAAAAATGTATACATGCACTTTTATGTGTTCTTCTACTATACATGAACTTCTATGGAGCTGAAATCCTCCATTTATTGCTAAAACACATGACACACAAAACCTGCCAAAAAGAGCTAATAGCTAATGACATAAAGCAGAACCATGTAAAAGCAAATGAGTCAGTGCTAACCTCCTAACCTTCCTCCCTCTCCCATTATCCATCTCTCCCTCTGTTCCTCCCTTTCTCGCTCTCTTTTTTACTGATTTTTTTTTTTACAAATATATTACATGTAACAACTCAGACTGTGTTAAAATATTGAACACACATTAAATATCCCAGGGATTCAAGCTCCTAGCCTTCTAGTTGGCAATCCGCCACCTTGGTAATTCCACTACGCTACCACATCCCTCAAATTAATGAGTAAACGTAAACTTTTTATTCGTATGTTTAAACATACACTTGGTACCACACAACGGTTCTTCCTGTCGAGGCCAAAGAATGATGTTTCATCAAAAACATAATTGGGACCGGATCACTTTCCTGCTCTTTTATCTTATCTGTTTATGTTTCGAGGGGGCACGGTGGCTTAGTGGTTAGCACGTTCGCCTCACACCTCCAGGGTTGGGGGTTCGATTCCCGCCTCCGCCTTGTGTGTGTGGAGTTTGCAAGTTCTCCCCGTGCCTCGGGGGTTTCCTCCGCCGGTCCAAAGACATGCATGGTAGGTTGATTGGCATCTCTGGAAAATTGTCCGTAGTGAGTGAATGAGAGTGTGTGTGTGTGTGTGTGCGCCCTGCGATGGGTTGGCACTCCGTCCAGTGTGTATCCTGCCTTGATGCCCGATGACGCCTAAGATAGGCACAGGCTCCCCGTGACCCGAGGTAGTTCGGATAAGTGGTAGGAAATGAATGAATGAATGAATGAATGAATTTAACATCAGTATTTTTTAACATATACAGTACAACCCATAGGCATTGTAATGACATGCTTTGATACTTTTCAACTGTCTGTCATAAAAAAGAACCAAATTAGAATAAAAACACTATACATGTAGGTAGATATAGAGAAATAGAGAGAAAATATAAAAATCGAATATAAAAATACAGATCGGTGGCAGATGTGTTTAGCGGTAATGCAAAAAACAGTATGCAATATGTGCTGTGCAAAACTAGCTGAAGTACTGGGTGTTGTTCAGACAAGTCCAGATGTCCAGGTTCTAGGTGTAGGCTTGAAAGTCCTGCAGAAAGCAGCTCCTCCTCATTCTCTCTGAGTTTGCCTTCAGGGAGCTCAAGTGCTTCCCAGACCCCAAACCAGTCTGTTTTTAAACTATTTACATGCAAATGAGCTGTAAATAAACATTTCTGTGCTAATGCGTTCAGCTAACATCAGTAAGTGGTTTGAATTGATATATTCCTGTAAGCTGTTTTGCAACAAAGTGTGTTAAAAGACATTTGTAAATCATTTATACTGTAGGTATTATTACAAATTTCATACATATGCTAATCCCTCCTATATCTATAATTGACCCAAACTTCAGATCTTAACATTTGACCTGATTATGAGTCTCTAACGATATCAATTAGGATTATTGCTTGCTAAATATCTGCCAGATTGAACATCTAACAGTTACCAAACACACCTGGAACTGAATCACTCAAAAAAAAGCTGTATGACAGGCAAGAAAAACCAAACAGATGGATATATCAACTTTTCCAGATGACTGTGCCAGAAGAAGAGGAAGTGAGCCAACAGAAAAAAATGGATAAGTCTCAAATATTTTAAATTCTTCACGTTTCACAGAAAGATCTCTGCTATATTAAATCAGCTCTTTCTACCAGAGTAATGGAACAAAAGCAGAATATCTGTAGACAAATGACTTCAACTTAAAGGCTTGAGTATATTTACACAACAGTACAAACAGTACAGTCCATAGTGTAGGCTACTGTACATTGAAATGAAACACAACACCACCGCATGTCCTTATTCAGTACATAGAATCAAGTAACCACTCATTCTTTACAAATGCAGATCTATGTGTAAAGTATACAGATGTTTAAGTACGGAATCTTTAAAAAAAACTCCATAATGTCATGCTGTTGTATGGAAATAATGAACAAGTTACTATAATTATACTGAACAGGAATACTTTAGTATAAATGCACACCTTAAGTGATATTCCTCTTATACCACAGCAGTTTGCCAAGACTAATATTTTATATTCGTTAAAATATACTGCATATTATAGTTTCCTTCACCAGACTTTAAAGTTTCATCATAAACACTTCACCATATCAACAACTGCACACTTAATCCGTTTGTCTGGAGCATCTCCCATTCATCCCTCACTCAAGTCCCAGTATAAGTTGTTACTATAGAAACATTACAACAAATGCATTGATAGAAAATTTGTTGCACTTGTTTATGTCAGACATGGACAAAAATGAATCAAATCCAAATTCAAGAATTTTTGTTTCACCTCTGTGCAATTTTATATTATATACAAAATATAAGGGAGCACGGTGGCTTAGTGGTTAGCACGTTCGCCTCATACCTCCAGGGTTGGGGGGTCGATTCCTGCCTCCGCCTTGTGTATGTGGAGTTTGCATGTTCTCCCCGTGCCTCGGGGGTTTCCTCCGGGTACTCCGGTTTCCTCCCCCGGTCCAAAGACATGCATGGTAGGTTGATTGGCATCTCTGGAAAATTGTCCGTAGTGTGTGAGTGTGTGAGTGAATGAGAGTGTGTGTGTGTGCCCTGTGATGGGTTGGCACTCCGTCCAGGGTGTATCCTGCCTTGATGCCCGATGACGCCTGAGATAGGCACAGGCTCCCCGTGACCCGAGGTAGTTCGGATAAGCGGTAGAAGATGAGTGAGTGAATGAATGAATAAAAAATATAAAAAGAAACAAAAAAATAAAACGGCTTGTTAAAGTCGGGGGGCACGATGTTTGAAAAATGCTTCAGAAAACTAATCGGGCCGACTAACAAAACAAACGTGTAGCCAATTAGCATAAAGGGGCGTGTCTTGTCAATATGCGGCGAAGAGAGTGTTCAGTGCGCATGTCTGATATTAGCATAAAGGGGCGTGTCTTGTCAATATACGGCGAAGAGAGTGTCCAGTGCTCATGTCTGACATTAGCATAAAGGGGCGTGTCTTGTCAATATGCGGTGGAGAGAGTGTTCAGTGTCTGACATTAGCATAAAGGGGCGTGTCTTGTCAATATGCGGCGAAGAGTGTTCAGTGCGCATGTGTGACATTAGCATAAAGGGGCGTGTCTTGTCAATATGCGGCGGAGAGAGTGTTCAGTGCGCATGTCTGACATTAGCATAAAGGGGCGTGTCTTGTCAATATGCGACGGAGAGAGTGTTCAGTGCGCATGTCTGACATTAGCATAAAGGGGCGTGTCTTGTCAATATGTGGCGGAGAGAGTGTTCAGTGCGCATGTGTGACATTAGCATAAAGGGGCGTGTCTTGTCAATATGCGGCGGAGAGAGTGTTCAGTGCGCATGTCTGACATTAGCATAAAGGGGCGTGTCTTGTCAATATGAGGCAGAGAGAGTGTTCAGTGCGCATGTCTGACATTAGCATAAAGGGGCGTGTCTTGTCAATATGAGGCAGAGAGAGTGTTCAGTGCGCATGTCTGACATTAGCATAAAGGGGCGTGTCTTGTCAATATGAGGCGGAGAGAGTGTTCAGTGCGCATGTCTGACATTAGCATAAAGGGGCGTGTCTTGTCAATATGAGGCGGAGAGAGTGTTCAGTGAGCATGTCTGACATTAGCATAAAGGGGCGTGTCTTGTCAATATGCGGCGGAGAGAGTGTTCAGTGCGCATGTCTGACATTAGCATAAAGGGGCGTGTCTTGTCAATATGCGGCGGAGAGAGTGTTCAGTGCGCATGTCTGACATTAGCATAAAGGGGCGTGTCTTGTCAATATGAGGCGGAGATAGTGTTCAGTGCACATGTCTGACATTAGCATAAAGGGGCGTGTCTTGTCAATATGTGGCGGAGAGAGTGTTCAGTGTGCATGTCTGACATTAGCATAAAGGGGCGTGTCTTGTCAATATGCGGCGGAGAGAGTGTTCAGTGCGCATGTCTGACATTAGCATAAAGGGGTGTGTCTTGTCAATATGCAATGGAGAGAGTGTTCAGTGCAAGTGTGACATTAGCATAAAGGGGCGTGTCTTGTCAATATGCAGTGGAGAGAGTGTTCAGTGCAAGTGTGACATTAGCATAAAGGGGCGTGTCTTGTCAATATGCAGTGGAGAGAGTGTTCAGTGCGCACGTCTGACATTAGCATAAAGGGGTGTGTCTTGTCAATATGCAATGGAGAGAGTGTTCAGTGCAAGTGTGACATTAGCATAAAGGGGCGTGTCTTGTCAATATGCGGTGGAGAGAGTATTCAGTGCACGTCTGACATTAGCATAAAGGGGCGTGTCTTGTCAATATGCGGTGGAGAGAGTGTTCAGTGCACGTCTGACATTAGCATAAAGGGGCGTGTCTTGTCAATATGCGGTGGAGAGAGTGTTCAGTGCACGTCTGACATTAGCATAAAGGGGCGTGTCTTGTCAATATGTGGCAGAGAGAGTGTTCAGTGCACGTCTGACATTAGCATAAAGGGGCGTGTCTTGTCAATATGCGGCGGAGAGAGTGTTCAGTGCACGTCTGACATTAGCATAAAGGGGCGTGTCTTGTCAATATGCGGTGGAGAGAGTGTTCAGTGCACGTCTGACATTAGCATAAAGGGGCGTGTCTTGTCAATATGCGGTGGAGAGAGTGTTCAGTGCACGTCTGACATTAGCATAAAGGGGCGTGTCTTGTCAATATGCGGTGGAGAGAGTGTTCAGTGCACGTCTGACATTAGCATAAAGGGGCGTGTCTTGTCAATATGCGGTGGAGAGAGTGTTCAGTGCACGTCTGACATTAGCATAAAGGGGCGTGTCTTGTCAATATGCGGTGGAGAGAGTGTTCAGTGCACGTCTGACATTAGCATAAAGGGGCGTGTCTTGTCAATATGCGGTGGAGAGAGTGTTCAGTGCGCATGTCTGACATTAGCCACTGCCGTTACCTCTGCCTCGGGTTCTAGGTGTTGAACGTCGTCTTCTGCGTGAAACGGAGCTAAACCTTTCACGGTACAACACACAGTACTACAAAAACACATTTGTATTACCATAGTATTACTCATTGTGTTCATTTACTGATAAAAATATCCCCTCGGTCAGCTGCCCCAACAGGTTCAGCCATAATAGTTGCCTGGGTTACGTATGTATGTGTGGGGCGGAGCTATAAAACAGGGGTGACACCCATTTGGGTTAGGGGTGTGTTTGTTTTGGTGATTTCAAATGTCAACATTGGTTTTTAAACATCATGCACCTCACCTTTAAATCCTTACCAACTTGCATGGCTACCACATACAGTATCCTTTCAGCAATTACTCAGTTGCACTTCAAGATACAAGTAAAGATCTTGAACTCAAGATGAATTTGTAGAAATTTAATAAACAGTGGTTTGGTTAGGATTGGATTTCACTTTCATATAATGTTATATAGCCTTCTAAGTGTCCCAACCTGAACCTAAACCTTAACAAATCTTCAAGCATGAAAGCTTAACATGTTCTGATTTTAAATTTCAGTTCAATCGAATATGCATTTTAATGCTGTTGTATACATTTTAACTTAACTTTACTGGCTACTTCTGCTTTTATCTTGAACAAGGTTTGGTTTGATCACGTGGGTTTTCCTTGTGTGTTACGGAAAGGAATCAGTTCAGAGTAAATAATCTGAGACACCTTTTCAAACTTGGTTTACGAAATTGACTTTAAACATGCCTACTAACATAAAGTCACACTATAAATGGCCTAATGGTTAGAGAGTTTGACTCCTAACCCTAAGGTTGTGGGTTCGAGTCTCGGGCCGGCAATACCACGACTGAGGTGCCCTTGAGCAAGGCACCGAACCCCCCCAACTGCTCCCCGGGTGCCACAGCATAAATGGCTGCCCACTGCTCCGGGTGTGTGTTCACGGTGCGTGTGTGTTCACTGCTGTGTGTGTGTGTGTGCACTTTGGATGGGTTAAATGCAGAGAACGAATTCTGAGTATGGGTCACCGTACTTAGCCGTACGTCACGTCACTCACTAATATCTGTAGACAGTCAAAGCATTAAACTGTTCTTACAAATGAATTAGTTCTTATCTTGGAAAGGATTTTCACCCTCAACCCACAGCACTTTCAGTTCCCCACCTCAGGTTCATCCGTGGTCAGCTCATCGTAATATTCGACGTCCATCTTTTCCAGGTCGTCATCGTAGTTGTCTGGTTCTGCTTGTCTGGTGTTTCTTGAGGGAAAAGCCAAAGCCATATTCAGGACCAGAAGTCCTAAAACTAACCTGCATGGCATCATCATCATCATCCACCTGTCAGAAGGAAACGGCTGAATGAATGAGGGCATACAAACATCTCACCAGATTAAAAATGATTAGATTCACATAATTACACTGCAACTTAGTTTCTCCAGGATTTTTTTCGATCACCGAAATCTACACAAAAATTAGCTGTTTTTTTTTTTTTGTTGTTGTTTGTTTGTTTTTAATCAAGCATAAAAATGTGACTAAACTCAACTTGAACATAACCTTCGTTTTAACTCAGACGATGGATGACTTTAGGATAATTTTCAAAACATTTGAAACTTCAGTGCAATATCGGCTACACACTTCAGCAGAGCTTTGACCATAGATTCTGTAGTTATATATTTTATATACATAAAATCTTATTGTTGTACTGAATCCTAACCTTTAACCCTTAACCCTAAACCCAAACCTTAATCTTAGATCCCTTTCCCTAACACGAACCTCTAAACATAAACCTAACCCCTAACCCTAACACTTTTAACCCCTAAACCTTAAACCCTAACGCTGCACGACACTCCGAGTCAGCCGGGGGCATGAGCGGCAGTGCCAGACATCCAGGCTCGGGCTGCTTTCATTAACTTCTGCCTGGAGACACACCTACATACCTTTCTTATTAGTTTCGCTCTAATAACTGACAAATCTACAGTAGTATACAGTAGAATAAGCTGCTTTAATAAAACGACTATTAGGTGGAATTCAAATTAAAATGATTATCCTGTTTTGTATCATTTTTTCCAGCTTTCGTTGTTTACGTTATTTAATCCGACATGTTTTATGTTTTATCAATTAAGTTACATAAACATCACCATCTTGACAATTCCGCACGCATTCAAATGATAATTAGATTAGATTAGATTAGATTAGATTAGATTAGATTAGATTCGACTTTATTGTCATTGTGCAAGGTACATGTACAGAGCCAATGAAATGCAGTTAGCATCTAACCAGAAGTGCATACAGTAGATAGCTTATTTACAAGTGACCGTGTAATAAATAAGGGTATGAGGTTATACAGAAGGTGTAGTAATACTGTATGTACATATAACTGAATAAGGGTATATATAGTGTGGTTTTTATTTAAGTATGATACAGTATGAAGTGGTATGACAGATATATCCGTACAAAAGGAATGTCATTATGAATATATACATCTATATACATCTATATCTATATCTATATCTATATATATATATATATATATATATATATATATATATATATATGTATATATATAGATGTATAGATATATATATACATATATATATATATATATATATATATATATATATATATATATATATACATATATCGTCGCTGTCGGGCGGAAACCTCGTATGTCCAAATTTGGTCAATTTCATATTTTTTCACATATCGATGCTATTAGTCAGTCCCCATGTAGGTCTGTTATTTTTACAAGTTATTAACCAATCTAAAGTCTTGAAAATAGCTTGAGCACAAATCTCATAACTCCATTGGACACTTCAACTGTCCACCTCTTCCTCACTCCGCGGGAGAGCTTCACGGCATATTTCTCCTCAAGAAGAGTCGCAACGAATCAACACGTCTTCTGAGGTAAATGTCTTCAAAACACTGGGCTCAAAGAAAAAAAAAATCTTGACCCCCGCTAGTTCTGGTGCTCATCTGAGAACAGGAATTTAGCGCAAGACAATCCACTGTAACGAGGACTAAACCCTGTGCACTGCAGGGTTAAGATAAGATAATTTCCTGAAAAATAACGGTTTTGGAGATACGAGGATTCCGCCTGACATTCTGATATACACAGAATAAACAATAAATATGGAAGGACATACAGTGTGTAATGATTTTTGTGTTTTTGGGTAGAGCAAGGAAGCATGGTTTTAAAGTGGTGCCAAATAGTGCAAAACACAGAAGAAAAGTGACAGTGCAGTGGTGATTGTTAACACCATATCTGCTGTTCAGTGCAGAAACAGCCACGGGAAAGAAGCTATTTTTCAGTCTATTTGTTCTGGCTCTGAGACAACAATAGAATAACCGAGTAACCGCGTGAGTTACTACAGAACCGATAACATTTTATAAAGAACACACCTCCTGACCCTTAGTGGTTAGCATGTTCGCCTCACACCTCCAGGGTTGGGGGTTCGATTCCCGCCTCCGCCTTGTGTGTGTGGAGTTTGCATGTTCTCCCCGTGCCTCGGAGGTTTCCTCCGGGTACTCCGGTTTCCTCCCCTGGTCCAAAGACATGCATGGTAGGTTGATTGGCATCTCTGGAAAATTGTCTGTAGTGTGTGATTGTGTGAGTGAATGAGAGTGTGTGTGTGTGCCCTGCGATGGGTTGGCACTCCGTCCAGGGTGTATCCTGCCTTGATGCCCAATGACGCCTGAAATAGGCACAGGCTCCCCGTGACCCGAGGTAGTTCGGATAAGCGGTAGAAGATGAACGAATGAATACCTACTGACCAATCAGAGTCGAGCGTTCATCGGCACGGTCTTCTGATCTATAATAGATATTTTCATTCTGTTGGTCTGATTAATCCTGAGATCAAATCCACGAGCCTGTCCTTACGTGCACTGGTGTTTTTTTTTTTTTTTTTTTTTTTTTAATAAATTCATAAATCTACATTTCTTAGTGGGTCAGTAAGAAAATGCTGACAGTCAGATGAGCCTGAGTTCTAAAGCATAAAACTGCACCACAGGAAGAAGATCAAACAGCAGTCATTATTCATCCAGTGACCAAAGTGAATAAGCAGAAGTGTGGTGTGGGCTTAAGTGCAGTTGTCTGGCAGTGAGCTGTTTTTCTTGTTTTGTACTTATTGTATTGTTGTGGATAGAAATGAATCAGTGCATTAAAACAGACATCATTTAAAATCCAGAATTGTGCCGCATCACGAGACCTTGACCGTATTTTGCTGACTACAGTAGGCCTGAATGTCTAATCCCATTTCTCCATGAATAAGAATGTGTTTAAACAATAAATAACGAAGAGTGAAAGTCATACAATGACCTATGTGAGATGTTACTATAGAAAGAGTGACACATTAGAACAAGCTGCTAGACTTCAGCTGTTATAGAAAATTAACACCTCCTGACCGATCAGAATACGAGACTGAACAGCAATACAGAATAAACTGTGAAACTTTGGTTTAAATAATAATAAAAAAAATTACTTAGTTATATAATCAATTTGGGGGCACGGTGGCTTAGTGGTTAGCACGTTCGCCTCACACCTCCAGGGTTGGGGGTTCGATTCCCACCTCCGCCTTGTGTGTGTGGAGTTTGCATGTTCTCCCCGTGCCTCGGGGGTTTCCTCCGGGTACTCCGGTTTCCTCCCCCGGTCCAAAGACATGCATGGTAGGTTGATTGGCATCTCTGGAAAATTGTCCGTAGTGTGTGAGTGAATGAGAGTCTGTGTGTGTGCCCTGCGATGGGTTGGCACTCCGTCCAGGGTGTATCCTGCCTTGATGCCCAATGACGCCTGAGATAGGCACAGGCTCCCTGTGACCCGAGGTAGTTCGGATAAGCGGTAGAAAATGAATGAATGAACGAATATAATCAATGAATGGAATTGAGAAATAGAATAAACTGTTATATGGTGTCATAGTTGACTTTTAGCTAGCTTATAATTGGGCATATACTGTATGTGTTACATATATTATCCTCTGTCTTTTAAAGTGTAAGATCATGGACGAGGCCTGGTTTTGAGAGACAGGAAACGGAGAGTTCTTCATCTGAGGAACTTCTAATCAGAGAAGAACTGAGTGGTCAAGAAGAGGTGAGAAAGGAGAGACGTGAGCACAGAAAGAGGGCACATGGATTTGGATGAAGTTCTGGTCCTCAAGGTGAGACGGAGAAAGTTTGGTTAAAGGGGAATGTGTGTGTGTGTGTGTGCGTGTGTGTTGAAGCGAGAGAGTAAAAAAGCTTCGACAGAGCTTCTTTATAAGTACATATCCCAATCTGTCTCTGCACTCATATTCGAAATTCCACCAGGGGTTGTGGACAGGATGGCAGCTGAGAGCAGACAGGAGGAAAAAAATCCCATGGACTCATTGACTCATGACTGTAACTCTAATAGATAGACATACAAATCTTTCAGTCAAGTTGCCAATTTTTACTCGCTATTTTTACACTTTTGGGTTTGTGATTATATATTAAATTCAAGACGGTACCCACTGGAAAAGATTAGTATTAAACAAACAAAAAAAAAAAGCAGTGAGTGAGGATTCGTTTAGGACGTGGCAGAAGCGCAGGATCATTTGGTCTGCACCTCTGCAGGGAGAGCGAGGCTTTTCTGTGTCCTGTTTCTGAAAGCATCAGAACTCAGAAAGGACACACTGAAAGAGAGACTGTGCTTCACACACAGCTGGGCTTTGATACACTCCCATGAGTGTGTTTAGTGTGCTCAGCATGGATATATGCATGTGTTTTCCTTGGCTCTAGATCGAGCTCTTGATATTCATAGATTTTACAAATTCCTCTGCCGATCACACAACGACATGAGCGCTCCGTCGCCAGTCGACGAGTCTGTTTGCACAAATTCTGTGCAGTATAATAACTAGAAAACATGCTAAACGATTTTTTTGTTCAGTGTTATTGACTCATTTTACTTTGAATGAACATCTTTGCACATATTCAACAATCCGGTGCATCGGTTTTCTTCATGATCCGTTATTAAACCACATGCTAGCCCTTCAATCAGGTGACGTTTTCATATTCTGTTGGTATTCAAGCTTCAGAATGACTGTTGACAAATACTAACTGCATTCTGATATGAAATAACATTGCAAACCTTTTCTAAAACACCAGATTACATTAATCCAAGGCCTAATACAGAACTATAATTTCCCTCAGGTGTGTATTGGGACAGCAGGCATAAGGTGCATAAACTGACGTACCTTTATAATTAAGTCTAAAAGAACAAGAAGAGTGAACAACTTTACCCTTTTTTTTAAAATTAAATAGCACTAGCGTAAAAAAATAAGTTTGACAGAACACTTACCTCTGTCTCACGCTTTTCCTGATGGTCCTGCACTTCAGCTTGGACATGCACAGGGCTGGTGGGCCTTCCCAAAGTAACGGGGCTCTCGCGGCGGCTTTGAGAAGAGGTATGGGTGTGTATACGTGTGCGTTTGTATATTGTCGTGTATGGGGATGTGTGAGTATGTGTGTGTGTGTGTGTGTGTGTGAATGCGTGCGTGTGTGCATGCGCTGCTAGACCCCGGGTGCTCTACCTGCAGTGTGTATGCGAAGGTAGGCACTGAGGCCGAGCAAAGGGGAGCGAATGGTTTTGGTCATATCTGCAAGAGCAGCAGCACCCAGCCCACACCATGGCACACACACACACACACACACACACACACATATGCATATACACACACATGAAAAGGAAGAACCTGCTGTGGAAACAAAATACACAAAAAGATGCCCCCCCTGAGCGTTCTGCTTTTTTTGCTGGATAAGAGAATAAGAGTTAAGTTTGAGATATTTGTCTTATTTTTTTTACTGGGGTGAAAGTAAGGCATGTGCCGCTTTCATGTGTAGATCTACTGGTCCCCGGTACACAATGGGCCCTCTGTCAGGCTCCTCTGTCAGTCCTGGACCAGGGGAAAGTCTCCGCCTGGAGAAAGGCCTTTCCTTCACTCTTTTCACTGAGCCAGTCAGTAACACTGAGCCAGTTACACATTGCACTGTGCTGCCAAGAGATGCAACACTCCACAGAAACAAAAGCCACCTCACTGCCATGAAGGTTCCCTACAAGCTCTCGTGTTTCAGCTTTGTTTGTTTTACAGGAAATAAAAATCTTCCTCAAAGTCATAGTTCTGCTTTGATCTCACAAAATCATGAAGCACATCTGGAAACTACTCTACTAACTATCTTACTGTTCCTGAATAGCTTGTGTTCAGTTAAATAAAGTCACACATGTTCTTGTTTTTATGCCACCAAAGTGCTGGATCATTATTTTAGAGCGATGAATGAACTAAATGAATGAACCCCTTGAACGCACCAGTTAACACCCTCTCACCCTCCCCATACTGTATGTTAAAAGATTTCCTCACAACTTAAATGATGGACAGCATTTTTAAAACATAAATATCTGGTCAATTCTTTTCCTGACCTACCACATTGTAAGCTTGGGACGAATCAGATCCTCATGATTACTGGCACATACTGTACATCGGAGCAGGAATGAGTGTACAGTAAGTACAGAACTGGACACTCGCAGGAATTATGGGTGCTTTCACACATAAAGGGTTTAGTCGTCTTGAGGATGTCTGAGTGAAATGATCTTTTTCCACTTTTGTAAGGTATGAAGTGAACATGATGTGGCAGAATGGGTGGGTTTCATACTCCATGTGTTTGCTGCAGTCTGAGGCCCCCCATAGTGTTGGTTGGGTTCAGACTTACTTGATTCGACTATCAAAAACGTACAATACAACTAATATTTGTAGTTTTTTTTTTGTTGTTGTTATTTTGGTGCTAGATACTGTACGTAGTGTTATATGTTGTAAGACACCTCACCTTTTTTGTGTCCCAGATCGTTTGTGCCACTTAGGACCTGCCATTTATGGTTCACAGACCCAGTGCTGTATCATTTGAAGTTGTATTTAAGGTATGTGTCTTCTTCTAGAAAACTGAACATCGGTTTCTGATAAAACAGAGAATGTGTGTGTGTGTCTCTGTGTGTGTGTGTGTGTGCGAGTGTGTCTGTGTGTGTTTGTGTCTGTGTGTGTGTGTCTCTGTGTCTCTGTGTGTGTGTCTCTGTGTGTCTGTGCGAGTGTGTCTGTGTGAATGTGTCTGTGTGTGTCTGAGTGTGTGTGTGTGTCTGTATGAGTGTGTCTGTGTGTTTATGTGTGTGTCTAAGTGTGTGTGTTAGTGTCTCTGTGTGTGTCTGAGTGTGTGTGTTTGTGTCTGTGTCTCTGTGTGTGTGTGTCTCTGTGTGTGTGTGTCTGTGTGAATGTGTCAGTGTGTTTATGTGTGTGTCTAAGTGTGTGTGTTAGTGTCTCTGTGTGTGTCTGAGTGTGTGTGTGTTTGTGTCTGTGTGAGTGTGTCTGTGTGTGTCTGTATGTGTGAGTGTGTGAGTGTGTCTGTGTGAGTGTGTCTGTGTCTGTGTGTGTGTCTGTGTGAGTGTCTGTGTCTGTGTGAGTGTCTGTGTGTGTGTGTGTCTGTGTGAGTGTCTGTGTGTGTGTGTGTGTGTCTGTGAGTGTGTCTGTGTCTCTGTGTGTGTGTCTGTGTGTGTGAGTGTCTCTGTGTGTGTGTGTGTCTGTGTCTGTGTGAATGTGTCAGTGTGTTTATGTGTGTGTCTAAGTGTGTGTGTTAGTGTCTCTGTGTGTGTCTGAGTGTGTGTGTGTGTTTGTGTCTGTGTGAGTGTGTCTGTGTGTGTCTGTATGTGTGAGTGTGTGAGTGTGTCTGTGTGAGTGTGTCTGTGTCTGTGTGTGTGTCTGTGTGAGTGTCTGTGTCTGTGTGAGTGTCTGTGTGTGTGTGTGTCTGTGTGAGTGTCTGTGTGAGTGTCTGTGTGTGTCTGAGTGTGTGTGTGTGTGTTTGTGTCTGTGAGTGTGTCTGTGTCTCTGTGTGTGTGTCTGTGTGTGTCTTTGTGAGTGTCTGTGTGTGTGTCTGTCTTTGTGTCTCTGTGTGTGTCTGTGTCTGTATGAGTGTGTCTGTGTGTTTATGTGTGTGTCTGTATGAGTGTGTCTGTGTGTTTATGTGTGTGTCTGTATGAGTGTGTCTAAGTGTGTGTGTGTGTCTGTGTGAGTGTATCTGTGTGTGTTTGTGTGAATGTGCGTGTGTGTGTGTGTCTGTGTGTGTCAGTGTATTGTGGCTTTTTCATTGGGACAGACATTAGCATTTAACACCTTTCTGACTGATCTATTTTTCAAAATGAAAAGCAATACTATTGATATAAGACGGTTAGAGACCACAAGCCAGATGAGAAGTGAGGATTATGTTATCAAACCTGGTTGCTTAAGGACACCCAGGCCTGAACAAACATGTTCATGATATCTAGAGAAGTGCTTCCTCTGGAATTTTGTTTTAAATGGTGGCGGCCCTCCAGCTAATTGTCCGTGTCAGGTTAAGGGGGGCAGCCAAGACCTACAAGCAGCGTCTGGCCAAGACGAACCCATTCTGAACAATTTGAGGTCTTCTACGTGGCCTCCCTGTCCTGCAGTTTCTTCTGCTGAATTCTATCATGGGATTTCTCTCTCTGTGCTAAAGTTTTGTGTCTCTAAGTACATCTTTGTATACATTATCATGTACAGTAAGTCTTGTTTTGATTTATAGATGATCTCTGCCCTGTCTTGTGATTGGTGCGGGTCGGTTTGAATACTGTTCTGACTACATAAATGCAGCCTGTAAATGTAGCTTGGTTTTCCCCAACAAGACCATCTGCTGAGAGTGTGAGGTGCAGCATACAGTACAGGTTTAGAACTTACAGTGTCACCAGGACCAACTTAAAAAACGACAACAACGACCTATAGAACGAATGGCCAGGTATCCAGTCTATCATCAACAGAACAACATCAAACACTAACTAAATAATAACTCCAGACTAGCCGAGCAGCTCTCCAGGTTCTTTGCTCATTTTGAAAAAGACAACAAAGAACCAACCACAAGAACCCAGCCAACAAGAACAGACTCTTTTATTTCAATGGAGATCCACAGCAGGAGATGAAAGTGAGACAAACTCTGGAAAATCAGCAGGCACAGAATTCTTTGACTAATACTTGAGGACTATGTAGCTTATCTGGCAGATGTGTTCAAAGGCTATTGTCCACAAATGTTTTAAACAGCCATCATTGTACCAGTGCCTAAAGAAACAGCTGACAAAAGCCTCAGTGACATTTGGCAAGTTGCCATCTCCTGAATTATAATGAAGTGCTTTGAAAAACTGGAGTGGACACATATCGAAAGCACCGTGCCAAAAAAAAAACCATGACCAACACCAGTATGCATACCAGACCTACATAGCAGATCTGCAGAGGACCCACCCGTCCTGTTCACTGACTATGGCACAGCATTCAACACAATAATCCCATGCAAGCTGGTATCCAAGCTCCACGATTTGGATCCTGGACTATCTGTGTGACCACTCCCAGTCAGTCAGAATCATAGTGATCATCTATTCTGACCCTTAATTCTGGTGACCCTCAGGCCTTAATTTGTACTCCTCCTTCATCTGTGACTGCATTCCTGCCATACAACACAAACACATTTTTTAAAATATGCAGGAGCTCTAATAACTATGTGTTGCTAAGAAAACATTATGGCTTTCAAGAGCAGCAAGGCCAAAGAGCTCATCATTGACTTGAAAAAGGTGGCAAAACTCTTGCTATAATATGAATTGATGGAATTTATGGTAGTGAGTGCACCAAGTTTTAAGTTCCTGGGTGTCCAGATGTCAAAGAACTTCCGGAGGTCACTCAAAAAAGTAAACCTCAGCAAGGATCAGTATAAAGGTGTCTTATCTACTTCTGACCTTGTGGTTTGTTTGTTTTTTGTTTCAGGACATCCATGCATATGTGTTTCCTATGTTTTGTGTACTGTAGGTAATGTGACTTTCTGGGTTTTTGATTGTTTCTATATTCCCGATTATGGTTATGGATTATTGCTGCCTGTTTTTGCCTGCCTGTGCCATGACCTATGCTACAGTCTCTGGTGAAGATGTATAGAATTTGCACACTTGGGTCCTGCTTCAGGGGGGGCACGGTGGCTTAGTGGTTAGCACGTTCACCTCACACCTCCAGGGTTGGGGGTTCGATTCCCGCCTCCACCTTGTGTGTGTGGAGTTTGCATGTTCTCCCCGTGCCTCGGGGGTTTCCTCCGGGTACTCCGGTTTCCTCCCCCAGTCCAAAGACATGTATGGTAGGTTTATTGGCATCTCTGGAAAATTGTCCGTAGTGTGTGATTGAGTGAATGAGAGTGTGTGTGTGTGTGTGCACCCTGTGATGGGTTGGCATTCCGTCCAGGGTGTATCCTGCCTTGATGCCCAATGACGCCTGAGATAGGCACAGGCTCCCCGTGACCCGAGGTAGTTCGGATAAGCGGTAGAAGATGAGTGAGTGAATAACAGCTGATTGATGTTAAAACACCGCATTGATGTTTCACTGACAAATGTGCAATGAAAAAAAAACAACTATTGTTTTTTAACAATGTATTTTTTTATTTTACCAGATCAATATGCACCAAGACATTAATGAATAAAATGAGCACAATATTAATTTAAAAACATAATTGTTAGTTTATTATTTTTTTTTTTAACTAGTTTTGTCTACAATATTCTCAAACCCAAATAGACTTCATTTGATTGGTCAATACAGATAATCTGATAAAATTGTAATAAAATATAACATCATCCCTAAGAGCCCCAGCCCTTTACAATAAAAAAGAAATAATGTAAATAAGTAAAAAAGATATTGACCATTTCCTCTATGGTTTAAATTGCTGACACACACTAACCTGCTGAATCCACCAATTTAGTGAATGTCCATTAACTAAATTATGACTATAGATCTTATAACTATATAATTAAAAGACATACTAACTAGAAACCAGCTGATTACATTTGTTGACCAATTCATTCAATACTCTTTAGATTCATTACCCACAGATGCGGATGCAGACCAACAACTTTCCTGACAATTAGTGTTAATTTCGTCACCTATTTTTAATTTAGTCTTAGTCTTGTGCCAAATGTCTTTTAGTTTTAGTCATATTTAGTCATTCACATATCTTTTTTTGTTAGTCAAGTTTTAGTCGACTAAAAGTCTCGTCATTTTAGTCTAGTTTTAGTCAAAAGAAAACAAGGTATCTTAGTCAAGTTTTAGTCGACTAAAAGTCTTTTAATTTTAGTCTAGTTTTAGTCAAAAAAATTGTAGTCTTTTTTAAAAATAACAAATTATTACTGAGATTATTACTGATAAACATTTCAGTAAAAAAAAAGTGTTTCACATCTCAAACTGTAATGAGTCTGTCTGTGTTTTGCCCTGTTTCTGTCTGCTGTCTGCCTTGCTGTTAATTGTTTGCTCCGCCCACTCATTGGTTACCATGGACACTAATTGCACTCTATCTCCCCCCCAGGTGTATCATGTTAGTCACTGATTGTCTCTGCTTGGTGATTGGTTCCTGTTTGCTATATCTACCCTGTTTGTTCACTTCCCTGGGGTTGGTTGTTGTATGTTTGTGTCTGTGTCCCTGTTTGCTCAGTATTTTGCCTGGTGTTGCCTGCATGTCTGTTTGCCTGTTGCTTGATTTGGATTAATAAAAGATTGAACTGCGTTTGGATCCTCACTCGCCTTTGTCTCATCGTGACACAAGCATTGGTTAAACGTCATAATTACCTGACAAAATACACTTGTTGAATGATTTTTGTTGAATGCAAATGTTAAACATGTCTGGTTTTCAATGTCTGATTTAGGAGACACATTCACAAATGATGAACCTGTTCTGAAGAGTATTTTATTTTAACCAACACAATTCTAAAGCTGGAGCCCAACAGACTCCGACTGACAACTTAAGTTACAAAAGTTTTTAAAACTGTTTTGGTTGCCTTGTGTCTCATGTTTCTGTTCAAATCAGAAATAAAATGAATATACTCAGAAAAACTGAAAAGAATAGGCCACTTTACTGTGGGCCTAAAACACAACCTATTTACAGTCCGCGAATCACAAAAGTATCGGTGAGAAGTTGTGAACACTCGTTTAAACAGTGCATACACTCGAACTTGACTGCACACCACATTTTTTACTTTATTGATACTGCTTTTAATCGTAATGCAAAGACCGGTCATCGGGACATAAGCTGTCATGTACAATAAAACAGCCTGCACAGCAACAGGAAATATAATTTAACACAAAAAGCCTGACTAGACCAGGGGTGGACTTGCGCTCAGGAGTTTGTTTTAGCGGCGTGTGGACGAATTGTTTCTACGCACACACTAAACAGCGCGAAGCCGCAAACTCGTTGTGAATATTTTAAAGGCGTAACAGCTGATGAAAAAGCAGAGACAATTGTAAACGAAAATGAAGAGAGATTTTATCTTAGGTTTTATTTTATACAAAACATTTTTGTCTCGTCTTTTTTCGTCAACAATAATGCATGTTAATTTAGTCTTAGTCAGCGTTTTTGGACAGTGGTGCAGTCTTGTCATCGTCTCGTCTTAGTCATGAAAAAAAAAGGTTGTTGTCGAACATATTTCGTCTCGTCTCGTCTGACGAAATTAACACTACTGACAATGCTATTCCTCTTCTACCATGTATACTGTAATCTAAATCAACTTAAAGCACAGTAAAGTCACAGTGAAGTCACTTCAGAAGCAAAACTTATCTCTAAACCTCTTTTGTCCGCTGTGTACAAGTACAAGATCACCAGGATAGAACATTATGTTTTACAAAAGCATTTCTTCCAGTCCACCACAAGCTGGCTAGTCCTAACCTTATATGACTACAGCACTGAGACGTCGGAAGCAGATCATCAGATCTCTGGGAACTGGAGGTTTGATGTCGTTCCCGTCAAGGCGGAGGTAGCGGAGTTGAGGGACTCTTTCATCAAAGTAGTCATCAAAAGTGTCAGCAGAAACTGGGCAGATGTCAGAGGAGTTCACACCTACAGGGAATACGAATACATTATACATGTTATACAACAGTGTTGTTGAATGATCTTTTGGTCAGAAGGTGTTCAGACAGTGTTATAATCCTGTTAGGAACATTTTTTAAAATGTGTAAACAGCTTATTGGTGATAAAAGACAGATCAACTTTAGGTACTTGTTGACTTACTCTTAATTTTATTGTGGTCCAGGTGTAGATGCTGCAGGACAGAAGAAATTAGTGGTACCTCTGTAAGTTGGTTATAAGAAAGCTGTAGGTCCAGGATGCTGGAAAGGTTGAAAACATTCTTTGGGATCCCTCCATTAACTAGTTTGTTGCGATTAAGCCTTAGGAAGGCCATCTTGGGGAGTCCATTGAAATATTCTGCAGGGATCTTCTGAATATTGTTGCCGTCCAAGTAGAGTTGAATAGTGGATGGTGGAAGACCTTTAGGCATGCTGTTCAGATGGTTCTTTGCCAAGTTGATCTGAACCAAACCACTGAGGCCTTTAAGGTTGACCTCATTAACTGCATCATCCTGTAGTTTGTTACCCTGCAGGTTGAGTAACATGAGATGTTTCTTCCCAGTAAAGACACCTGCTGGGATTTTTGAGATCCGGTTTCTGGAGAGATGTAGCTGTTCTATCTTTGGTGGAAGAGGAGAAGGTATGGAGGTGAGCAAGTTTTCTTCCATATAGAGATGCAGCAGATTGGGCAAGGCTTTAAGTGCATTTTCTTCCACTCCTTCATTTGAGATCTTGTTATGATTAAGGTTGATCCACTTCAACTGTGTGGTGTTATGGAAGGCATCTGCTGAAAGGACATCAATGAGGTTGTTCTGTATGTACAAATACCAGGTGAATGGGGGGATCTTGGGGATTCTTTTCAGCCCCCTATTGTTGCAATAAACTGCATTGGGGAAGCTGGGAGGACAGTAGCACTCTTTGGGGCAGGCATGCAGTTGGGACAGTAAGTGTTCATATGACATTTCCTGAGAATCCACTGAGCCAGCTAGTAGCAGAATTGCAAAAGCAGTGAGGAACGACTTCATTTTGAACCTCAGCCTGTTCAAACAAAGACATACAACATATTTTAAAACATTAATTAGGTATCTCAGGACAATTCTATTAAGCAACATTGACTGCTCTTGAACTCAATTGTGTGTTTCAAAGAAACCTGTTAAATATTTCTTGAATCATGTGCTGCTGCTGTCCTATAGGTTCATATCTACAAGATCCACCTGACCACATAGCATGTTTAGTTTCCCATGCCCATGTCTATAACTGTAACTGACAGACCAAAGAGTATACCATGAGCCAGGATGGCTTTGAAAAACAAAAACTGGATGATATGGCAAATGCTTTTCTGTTGCACCAGCCAGGAGCCCCCAGGAGCTGCCTTTTAGTTCCTTTGAGTGAACTATTCTTCGACCCAAAATGCATTATAGGGTTAGGGGTGAGTCATTAGACTGCTTGAAGCATGGCAACAGAATTGGAAATTCATTCATTCATTCATTTTCTACCGCTTATCCGAACTACCTCGGGTCACGGGGAGCCTGTGCGGGGATACACCCTGGCTGGATACACGGGGATACACCCTGGCCGGAGTGCCAACCCATCACAGGGCACACACACACACACTCATTCACTCACACAATCACACACTACGGACAATTTTTCCAGAGATGCCAATCAACCTACCATGCATGTCTTTGGACCGGGGGAGGAAACCGGAGTACCCGGAGGAAACCCCCGAGGCACGGGGAGAACATGCAAACTCCACACACACAAGGCGGAGGCGGGAATCGAACCCCCAACCCTGAAGGTGTGAGGCGAACGTACTAACCACTAAGCCACCATGCCCCCAGAATTGGAAATAATTCTCTCAATTGTGCTTTGTAACTCCTAGCAAGCTTTCCACAAGAGAATAATACAAACTCTTAGACTGATTCTTCAATCTAATTGTAAATCTAATGCAGTATACTGTAGGTACTGCAGCACAGTATGTACCAGCAAATGTATTTAATACATCGAGCAGCTACAAAGAAAATCTACAGTACATTTGAAGCTTTTATGTGAAGTTTTCTTCAGTTTTATGATTAAAGCCATTCCTGTGGAGTAAGGCCAGTCAGTTCTTATCAGCACAGGATGAAGTCATGAGTCATGGATTGTCCAGTCTAAGCAAGTGTCATCTCTGAGTAGTTTGTTGGGATGGGACCAGAAGTTACATGTGCACATCAATTACTGTTCCAGTTCATGCTTTTTTATATCAAACACAGTGGTGTTATTGGTCACTGTTTAACATCTTTGATCAGTCTTACTCTAACTGCACTCATGTGAGAAGAATTATATATGCACTCATCTGGATATGGTTTAAATTCTTGGATTCCGCTGTCTACTTTCCATATGGGAGCTCATCGTCTAAGGTTCAGTCTTTTTTTTTTGAGCTAGGCAAGATCAAGGAGAGTATCTGGACACCAGCTAATAATGTCTGACTGAGCCAACTCCACCTGACCTCAACAGCGGTAAGTATGATCCTGCTTTAAACACAACTCCAAACTGATTTACTTCATTACTATCATTTTAAAACTATATTAATAATAAATGACCTCCATAATAATCTTTATTATACATGATACTATACAATTGGGGCACGGTGGCTTAGTGGTTAGCACGTGTGTGTGGAGTTTGCATGTTCTCCCCGTGCCTCGGGGGTTTCCTCCGGGTACTCCGGTTTCCTCCCCCGGTCCAAAGACATGCATAGTAGGTTGATCGGCATCTCTGGAAAAATTGTCCATAGTGTGTGAGTGAATGAGAGTGTGTGTGTGTGTGCCCTGCGATGGGTTGGCACTCCGTCCAGGGTGTATCCTGCCTTGATGCCCGATGACGCCTGAGATAGGCACAGGCTCCCCGTGACCCGAGGTAGTTTGGATAAGCGGTAGAAAATGAATGAATGAACTATACAACTATCTGCTGAGAGTGGCACTAAAGTTTTGGCCTGACCTTAACTTAATGAAAGACATACAGCAGTGCTTTCGACCTTCAGTCTGACCAGCTCTCCAACTTCCTCATCTGTATTTTCTGTTCGAATCAACTCATTTCTGTTCAAACCTTCATCAGGCATGTTATTTTGTTGCTAACCAACTAGCTAAACTAAATTTCTGATATAACTCCATTGCATTCTGGAACTTGGAATCCAGTGTTTACTGACTCAACTATTTTTTTGAATTACTCATTGAACATCTCCAGAAAATGGCAACATGGTGAGCGAGGAAAGACTTTTTTTGTGCTAACAACAGAACATGAAAATTACTAAGCAGTGAGTCTTATATTGAAAATTATTGCAGTAGAAGAAAAAACTGGGGACACGGTGGCTTAGTGGTTAGCACATTTGCCTCACACCTCCAGGGTTGGGGGTTCGATTCCTGCTTCCGCCTTGTGTGTGTGGAGTTTGCATGTCCTCCCCGTGCCTCGGGGGTTTCCTCTGGGCCCTATAAGCTTATAACTTGAGCCACCTTCACAATTCTCTCTCACTGCTTATGGCTTTGCCATCTTCACTGATGGGAAGACCAAACATTTCTAAGGCTGTCTCTTTCAATGTTTTTTTTTTTTTTCTTTTCTCTCATTATACATCCTGTTATTATCTTGTTCTGCAATCCCACTACCTGCCCATTGGACCCTATTCTTACACAATGTTCCAGACCAGAGGTGTCCAGTCTTATCCAGAGTATGTAAGCCGGTGTGTGTGTGTGTAAGTTTTCATTCCAAAAAAGCAGAAGCCAGGCCTCATAGTATTTTGAAAGTCAGGTTCCACTTCAAACACCAGCAACTACCAACTGGCAGAATAATGTCCAAGAACCCAGATCTAAGAGGCACATACATACTACCTATAGGTGGGCTTTCATAGCACTGCTATGCTGATAACTCAGCTCATGCTAACACTCATGATTCTGCATAGATATCAGCAAGTCTGGCAGACTTTTCACTATGGGCCGAAGCTAATCAGGTTCAAATAATCCCTGACCGAAAATGAGCTTCAACTTGTTTACATGTTACTTACATTCAAACTGTTTACATGTTTACTGTTTACAAATTGGTTTTATGCTGTTTTGCACACTTTTTTACTTCTTTGCTCTTTACACACACTGTCTAACATTTCAGTCAGTTTGCACATACTGTAGAATATTTCAGTTGTTGCTGTTTTTACACTATCTCAGGGACCTGCTGATAAGAAACTGTGTTCATTCTAGTATTACTGCATGCAAGTGGTGGCTCAGCTGGTTAAGGCTCTGGGTTGTTGATCGGAGGATTGGGGTTCAAGGCCCAGCACAGCCAAGCTGCCACTACTGGGCCCTTGAGCAAGGCCCTCAACCCCTCCCTGCTCCAGGGGTGCTGTATCATAGCTGCCCCTGCACTCTGACCCCAACCTCCTCAGTTGGGGTATGTGAAGAAAAGTATTCCACTGTGCTGTAATGTATATGTGGCGATAATAAAGGCTTCTATGCCCCCTGGTCTTCTTCTTCTTCTAAATATTGTCTGAACTTACAGTATTTACATACAGTATTGACACCGGTCGGTCAGCGCTGTTTTTTGTTTACTGTCTTTTGTGTATTGTCTGTTTTGTATTTTGTGTATTGTCCTGTAACCTTTTGTCTACACTGTCTTTTGTCCTGCACTGTTTTGTCTGTCTTGTCCTGCACTGTCTTGTCTGTCATGTCTGTATTGTCCTGCACTGTCTTGTCTGTATTGTCCTGCACTTTCTTGTCTGTCTTGTCCTGCACTGTTTGCACCAGGTTGCACAGTTGCACATTATGAGGCTAGGACTAACTTACTAAGTCCTTATAGCCCTGTCTTTGTTTTATGTAGCACCTTGATCCTGGAGAAACGTTGTCTCATTTCACTGTGTACTGCAACAGCTATATATGGTTGAAATGACAATAAAAAGCTTCTTGACTCTTGACTTGACTTGACTTCCCTGGAGACAACTGTCAGATCTCCCATTTGTCACAATTTGAAATAATAAATTTGCAAATAAATTAGAAATGTAAAATTTAATAATGAGAACGAATGCTTTATTCAAAATGTTCTGACCAATGGGAATCAAGAATTCGACAGTGTGGTGGAATTATAGAGCTCGATGCCCTTTGGTGATCGTATTGTGAATTTCTTCTGAGTTATGTCCAGGTTTAAGATCTGTGGATTACAGTATTTCAGATCTTTATCTGAACACTGTATGCTGCATTAACACGAGATTTTTAACTCCCAGTGAACTGTTGCACAGTCTACAGTATAAGCCAAGTATAAGGGAAGATCTATCTATCTATCTATCTATCTATCTATCTATCTATCTATCTATCTATCTATCTATCTATCTATCTATCTATACTTCTGTTAAAAGCAACACTCATAGATCAGATGTCTCTTCACCATGGGCATCAGAGCTTACCAAGAGCTTCACTGGACATATGAAGTATATGCAAAATACTCAAAAAAATAATATTCCGAATTCAGATGCCATTATAGAATAAATTCAGTCAGTTATATGGACCTGGAAACATAAAAGATATAATTGATGGACTAAAAATGAACACATTCATTGTTAATATATTAAAAAAAATTCTGTTTCTTAACGTTTAATCGTAATTATTCATTGCGATAAACAGTTTGTTTTAGGTTTAGCACTGGTTTAGCATAGTTTCCAGTATGCATTAGCATTTCTAGTATGTTAAGGAGAAATGTCCGTGGAAACGTGTAGGCTTTCGCATATTGCTATTTCACTCTAAAAACACCCCCCAAAAAATATAATGAAAAAAAAAACCCCTTGATCAGATTAATTTCCTGGATGGATTATTGTTTCTCAGCCAGATATGTTAATAACATATGGTTCTGTGCTAGCTCAGCTTTTGGGTTCAGCTCAGCTCTTTTAGACAGCTGTGGTGAAACCCAACATTTTTTATTAATTTATTTATTTTGGCTGAAAGTAATGAAGAATATCTTTAGCTTCAAACCTGTTCAAAAATGCAAAATTAGTGTTGTTTTTTTTAAAAATAAAACATATTGACTTTTTTATTTCAAACATATCCCTTTATACCACTTGATTAAAAAGCAAACAAACAAAAAAACAAACGCTAACATAAAACTATACAATACATTTCTTTTAGATATCGACCGAGTGAAAGGCGACTGTCTAACATTCGAGAATAAAAGATTTTTTACTCAAATCTACTAAAATAAATTTTTTACTCAAATCAATTACAACTAAATCAGCAGGTGTTTCCAAACGTAATTATTAAGCAATGTTTGGAGCATCGTTTGTACGTCTTCGAATACATCAACACTAATAAACCTTAAATCAAACTAAGATGAAACATTACCTGAATTTTCAGAGCTGGACATGGAAAAGTGGCAGTTTATGGGACAGTTCTTGTCTTGGTTTCGTGTTCCAAATGACCTTCTCCTACTTCGTGGTCCAATCTGGTCTCTGTGAACGTCTCTCTGTGTCGTTTCAGTGTCTCTCTGTCCTTTATTAGATATGTATTGTTTGTAGTGCTATTCCCTCAAGGCTGTACCCATGACATCTGCTGGATCTAGAAAAAAAAAAGGGGGTTGTGTGAGTGTGTGTATCAGAGTCTTTTTGGGGCATGCACTGTCTATCTTTTGCCAATCATCTTTTTCCTTCTTTTTTTCCTTAAAGGTAAAAGATGCGAGAGGAACGGAGGAATAGCGGAGACGGTAGAAGGGGGGTTAGATTGCTCACACCCACAGCTTGCTTACTCTGCTGCATTGCTTTCACGTTTTGAATGCTCCAGTTTACCAGACCACCCAGAGGGCACATCCATCAGTTTGTCCGTGTGTGCCTGAGCAGGGTTACAGATATTGCACAGACATGTTTGTCTGAAATATGTAGAGTTAAAGGTGAAACTGAACTGGGGGGCTTCGAGGGCATACGCTTTCGCTAGTGTTACTCGAGCTCACTTATTCGGTTAACAGGTTCAGGTTAGAATTTTATGATGGATGTTTTTGGGGTTGTTTCTATAGGACTCTTTTATCACTTTTTGGTCACCTGCCAATTCCAACCATCAGTCATCTGTTCCCTTTCATATGCTACCAACTGGGAAGATCTATTTATCTATCTATCTATCTGTTTGTCTGTCTATCTATCTATCTATCTATCTGTCTGTCTGTCTGTCTGTCTGTCTGTCTGTCTGTCTGTCTGTCTGTCTGTCTGTCTGTCTGTCTGTGTTCTGTGGTGCAGTCATTTCCTTTCCTCCCAAAGAAGGTCAGGGTTCTGTACAGGCCATGTGAGATCTTCTACACCATGGTTTTCTACACCTTGGTTTTTGGTTTTGGACACAGGGGCATTGACATGCAGGAACAGGTTTGGGCCTCTTAGATCCAGCAATTTGCAAATATAAATCTACAGCATGGGAGCACGGTGGCTTAGTGGTTAGCATGTTCATCTCACACCTCCAGGGTTGGGGGTTCGATTCCCACCTTCTCCTTGTGTGTGTGGAGTTTGCATGTTCTCCCCGTGCCTCGGGGGTTTCCTCCGGGTACTCCGGTTTCCTCCCCCGGTCCAAAGACGTGCATGGTAGGTTGATTGGCATCTCTGGAAAATTGTCCGTAGTGTGTGAGTGAATGAGAGTGTGTGTGTGTGCCCTGCGATGGGTTGGCACTCCGTCCAGGGTGTATCCTGTCTTGATGCTGATGACGCCTGAGATAGGCACAGGCTCCCCGTGACCCGAGGTAGTTCGGGTAAGCGGTAGAAGATGAGTGAGTGAGTGCATTCATGGATATTTTTGTGTACAACAAGGAAGTTTCTTAAGCCTTCTACAAATAAGACCATTTGTTTATTATTTCTGTGGGTTGCTAATCATCAGTCACTATACTGTAGATACTTGTATGTGTGGTGGCCTGGGAAATCGTTCACATGGCATGAGATGTCTTGAGGGTTGATATTGGATTAGAAATGGAATTGATTACAGTGTTTGGTCAAAGCCTTCTTTGATTCGTTTGCACCGAACATGAGTAGAGCTATTATTATTGGGGCAGTGGTGGCTCAACTGGTTAAGGCTCTGAGTTGTTGATCAGAGGATCGGGGTTCAAGGCCCAGCACAGCCAAGCTTCACTGCCTCAACCTTCCCTGCGCCAGGGGTGCTGTATCATAGCTGCCCCTGCACTCTGACCCCAACCTGGGGTATGTGAAGAAATGAATTCCACTGTGCTGTAATGTACTGTATATGTGGTGATTATAAAGGCTTCTGTTATAAATGCTTCTGTTATAAATGCCTGTTCTATCTTTTAAAAGTAATTAAAATTGTGTCGGGGGGCACGGTGGCTTAGTGGTTAGCATGTTCGCCTCACACCTCCAGGGTCGTGGTTCGATTCCCGCCTCCACCTTGTGTGTGTGGAGTTTGCATGTTCTCCCCGTGCCTCGGGGGTTTCCTCTGGGTACTCCAGTTTCCTCCCCGGGCCATAGACATGCATGGTAGGTTGATTGGCGTCTCTGGAAAATTGTCCCTAGTGTGTGATTGTGTGAGTGAATGAGTGTGTGTGTGTGTGTGTGTGCCCTGCGATGGGTTGGCACTCCGTCCAGGGTGTATCCTGCCTTGATGCCCGATGACGCCTGAGATAGGCACAGGCTCCCCGTGACCCGAGGTAGTTCAGATAAGCGGTAGAAAATGAATGAATGAATGAATAAAATTGTGTCTTCACTGGTAGGCGTTCAAGTACTTTTCAGCAAAAAAGTGCACTAAAGTGTTTTTTTTGTCTTCTGCTGTCCAACAACTTAATTTTTAAAGTGAGACATTAAATTGGATGAGGAAATCATATCTTACAGATCTATGCAGGTAGATACTAAAGAAAGATAAAAGTATACAGTATAAAAACAGTTAGTTTCCTTATTAAAGTGATTATTTACCTATCCTTTAATTTGGTCTTCCAGCCCATGTGCAAATCTTTTCAAATCGCTTCCTATGCCGTGTCACATGAAGGTACAGATGCCTGTGATTGGTTAGTGTTGCTCTGATTGACAGGAGAGAAAAAGTGACATTCCTTCCACCCCAGAGAACAAGAAGTTACCCAAAAATGTTTGATGTTGACTTTCTGAATTATATTTACGCTTTTATGGAATTGAGGCATCAGTATGACATGGGCAAAAACCTTATTTTGTCCAAAAAAATAAATAAAATGTTCCTATATATATTCAGATAATGATTCATTCATTCATTCATTCATTCATCTTCTACCGCTTATCCGAACTACCTCGGGTCACGGGGAGCCTGTGCCTATCTCAGGCGTCATCGGGCATCAAGGCAGGATACACCCTGGACGGAGTGCCAACCCTTCACAGGGCACACACACACTCTCATTCACTCACACAATCACACACTACAGACAATTTTCCAGAGATGCCAATCAACCTACCATGCATGTCTTTGGACCGGGGAGGAAACCGGAGTACCCGGAGGAAACCCCCGAGGCACGGGGAGAACATGCAAACTCCACACACACAAGGTGGAGGCGGGAATCGAACCCCCAACCCTGGAGGTGTGAGGCAAACATGCTAACCACTAAGCCACTGTGCCCCCCCAATTATAAATATTCATTATAATGATGAAATTGGTTGTCTTAGCTAATTTTAAATACATGGACCAGCTTTATATTAGAAAAACAGAAATAATGTAATATTGTTTTGGGATGTGGTGATTACTGACTGGAAGGTCATTAGTTTAAATCCCAGGTTCACCAAGCTGCCACTGCTGGGCCCCTGAGCAAGGCCCTTAACACTCAATTGCTTAGTAGTATAAATTGAAATAACAAAATGTAAGTCACTCTGGAAAAGTGTGTCTGCTAAATGCTGTAAATGTAAATATGGCATTAGTGTTGTATGCAGCGAATGAGATTAGAATCGTCAGTGTGATCTGTGACTTGTCAGTTATTCCACATTACATCCTCATTTCATTTCATTTTATTTCAAGATCAGTCCATCATTGTGTTAAGGTTTGTTTCAAGTTACAAATTAAATAGATGAATAATAAGAAAGCAAACATTCGAGTATTGTGATATGTTTATGGATTTAAAGTTTACAGTATGTTTAAGAATCTTGATTTATTTGCTTTAAAAATCTTAAAAAGGTTAATCATTAAACATAGTAGACCTGCAATTATGCTCGAAATCTATCTTCCGATATTGTAACTATAGCAAATACGTTCGCATACGATTCGTTGTACTGTATGTAAAATGTTGTTTATATTGTTCCTACAGAAAAGGAAGGAAGAGAGTGCTTTATAGAGAGTGTATGATGATTTGCATGCAAGTAAATTAGAGTATTGAATAAATCTCGCGGTTTTATGGAGCGGTAAGCCGTTACTGAGCAAATCAAACGTTACTTTCATTACAATACATAGCATTTCTTCACAGTTTAAATCTATAATACTTGCAAGTTACACCTTTAGTAGATTTAACTAATGTCCACCTTCTGGGAAGAAGATAATATCTAAATATTTGATTAATGCAAGACTTTATCAATGCTTCTCTCTTTCTCTTTTTTTTCTAGCTACGTGAAACATAGAGTAATATAGCTGACGCCGTCTTTGGCTAAACCGATATAAAATTCCAAACAGGAAAGAGATAGTATACAGACGTAGCTCATCAGAGGTGATTAAAAAACGACATTTTTAAAGCTAATTCCTGAAGGAGTAATATTATCATGTGTACAGTGAATATAGAGTGTCGGTGCCAGCATTTAGACAAACTATACAAAAGCATAAGAGCAAATGAGGATCTGTGCTTCAATTCGATCCATATAAATATAAGATACAGAATGAATGTTTGAAGTGACTGAAATTAAAGGTGTTCAAGCATGTTTTGTATTGAAGCTCTAGTCATACATAACATTCATAATACATGTGTGCTTCATACCGTATACTGGAATGTGCCAGGAATGGAAATTTCAGCTTTTATTATATAGATCTCAGTGTACTTTGGTTAGTATTACAAATTCTCCAATGTACAGATCTTCTAACACAAATAACAAGGAGTTATTTGGTAATTTGGGGCTATACTGACAATATGACTATGGTGTTCTGTCACTATTTGAGAGGGAAAGTTACCCCCTGTAATAACAATATATATTGAAGTGTTAATCTGATGTATGAATAGATCTTTTAAAGTAGTTGGTCAAAGAAGACAGGGAGTTGAGAACTAATCAAAAATGATCTCAGAGGCACGACGGAGACAGCCGGATGCCTCGTCAGGCATGCTATGTTGGGTGAGATTGTTTCCATCCAGGCGCAGAGAAACCAGTCTGGAGTAGTTTACAGGTGAGATAATCTTGCAGATGTTGAGCAGTTCAAATTCTGGAAAAAAGAAAAAAACAAAAAAAATAAAAGTCAGACAGCGATGACTACACAGTGGCAGAGAAAGGAAGAACTGGAAGAGGCTAAGCACTTACTGCTAATTTGATTGACTTGCAGATACAGGTACTCCAATGCTTCATTGACCTCAGGGATGGACTGGAGCTTGTTGAAGGACAAGTCCAGCTCCAGGAGAGAAGTAACATTGAACACGCCTGCCGGAACACCTGAGTCTGCCAGCTTGTTGTGAGACAGACGCAGGTACTGAAGTGCAGGCAGTTTGGCCAGATAGCCATTTGGGATGTTTTCTATATCGTTGTTGTCAACATACAGCATCATAAGGGAAGCGGGGACGCCTGCTGGGAGTTTTTTCAGTTTGTTCTCACTTAAATCCAGCAGCATCAACGACTTCAATCCTTTGAAGGCCCCGGTAAGGCCTTCCGTGGTCAGTTTGTTCTTGGCCAGGTGAACGCTAGTGAGATTCTCCATGCCAGACAGTGTACCTGAGGGAATTGTAGTCAGCTGGTTGCCGATGAGTTTCACTTCATCCAGGGACTTGGTGCTAAGGGCAGGAGGTTTGTTCAGCTTGTTATAGCTGAAGAGGAGTTTCTCCAGTTTGCCCAACTTGTCAATGGTCCCTGACTGGATCTTATCACTAGTGATGTTATTGTTATCAAGGACCAGCCAGCGCAAGTCAGTGACATTGTCAAAAACACCTGCCTTGATCTCCTCGATAAGGTTGTTCTGCATGTAGAGGTATTTGATTCCTGTTGGGACAAACGGGATGTTCTTCAATTTGCGGCCGTCACAGTACATGGCCGTGGGGAAGTTTATAGGGCAGTCACACTCCAGAGCACAATTAGGTGAAGAAGGCATAGACTGTCCGGCAGGCTGGTAGTCATAGTAATCATAGTACTGGCAGATGCACAAACTGACAAGGCCAGCCAAGAGGACAGACCGAAGAGGGAACATGGTTTCACAGCACTGAAAAACACTGTGGAAATTCTGCTGGAAAACAATTAAGCATAAGATTTTCAGACAGATGTATTCGACCTAGACATAAATATTAACATTACGATTGTATAACATCTATAAGCTCAAAATCTTAGTTAGTCTGTTGTGTCTTAGTTAATCTGTTAGTTTGTAGAAGATCTTTTAGCATATCGACAAATCAGGCCACAACTGCACTTAATTAGCAGCCCCTTGTATACACGTTTATTCCTCATTATGGCTTACTTAAACTGCTATCATGATCCCAGTCTGCTTGCCCCTCCTCAACCAAGTACACCACCTAAAGCACCCCCGAACTTTTTTAAATGTAAACCATTGCAAGCCTAAAAAAAAAACAAATAAAATAGCATACTACCATGCTACCATGCTATCAATATATAACATATAATCTTATTTAAAAAATAGCATGATGTGTTTTATGTCTTGAATTTAGAAATTCCACTAAACAGACCCCGTACTTGGACTTGAACACATTGCTGTAATGTTAGAAGGTGCAAACTTAACACAAATCGTCTTTTTTTTAGAAAATGATAAATGACATTTAGAGGTAATATAATCATGCAGTGCATGCAGAGACAGAATCAAACTAGGCAGTTTAATCTCCTCTTCGATCCTAAAATCTGCATCTGAAATACACCGAAACGGACTTCGCTTTGAACCTACGCCAAATGGAAAGTCAAAAGATATTACTGTACCTAAAACAGAGCACAATCGCTAACTTTTCAGAAGAATCCTTTGTGTAACAGGTAGAATCTGACTTACCTTATTCTCTCTCTATCTGTTTCAGGCTGCAGGCAGAGGTGTGTGTGGCCCAAGGTCTCTGGAGGGGATGAGAGAGGGAGGGTAAGAGAGAGGGAGGGATAGAGTACAAAAGAAAGAGAGGAGGGAAATAAAGAACGAGAAAACTGGCTCAGCTAAACTACAGTGGCCCTAGAATGATGGAAAACAGCAGTCAGACAGCTTGCAGATCGTCAGTGGTCTGTGCACCGTGGCATGTCGGTTCTAGTGTGTAATGAGATTCAGGCGCGGCTGACACTTCGTACGCGGAGGTGCTCCACGTGCAAAGGCTTGCAAGAGAATTTGCAAAATATGTATATATATACACACACACACACTGTACCTATCTGGTTTACACACACCCACATACCTTAATTACCCAATCATTCTGAATTACCCTTCAAAACAAATAAACCATTATGAAGAATCAACACAAAAACACCAAAAGCATTACGCCACTTCTGGACATTTCCAACACTTACGTTTCTCTAAAAAGAAAAAAAATATTTTGCAAAACAAAATCGGTTTCATAGAATGTTGTGGAAAGTCATGGAAGAAAAAAAGCATTTGGCTGCATGTGATGCCAACTGCCTACCATTATATTAACCAGTCCACTGCGGTTGTAAATAAGCTTCGGAAAAAATGACAAGAGGAAGCAGAAGCACAAACTGAAGCCAGACCAAACTTACATAAGCCCTTTACTACTGTTGCCTTTGCTGGCTGGCTGGCTGCAGAGCATGGCATCCAGCGAAAGTGATTCCAGCGCTGTGCAGATGTGTATAAATCGGTAACAGCTATCCTTTTTATCTACGACCGTATCTCTCTCAGCATGCTGTCATCTTGTAGCATGTTTCTGGGTAGTAGACACCCAGAATATTTCAGGCTTCTCCTGACCGGACAAAGGAACGCAAGCTGTGCTAGTTGGTACTTTTATCTTTCAGCTGCACCTAGTAAGTGGCTGGAATGTTCTTTGCACATTTTCTGTGCAAAGCACCACTATAAACCCAGATCTGGTTTGGTAAAGAAATTTGTATTCTTTTAATTTAACAATTCACATTGTTGAGGATGGTAAGATGCATATGGTCTCAGCCTCCTCGTAAACATTTCTCACAAAAGAGGCTCTGGCTTGCTCTCTACTTTAAGCTCTCTCCCTCCACCCCTCTGACATGTGTTAGTACTTGAGAGTCAGGGGGAAAAAGCAATATATTATTTCTTGGAGCATGCTGATCCAAAGCCAGATTTTGTCTTCATAGTCAAAAGAATGTGATTGTATGGGCAGGCATGAGGCCTAAGTTCAATAATATTGTATAATGTTATTCGTCTTATATGCATTTGGACTTTCAGGTGGATAAATAGTTCATGTGAAAGAATGTCTATTTTTCTAAGGGGTACATTGAGGCAAATCTCTGAGCACTTGAGAAGTTAGAACACTGAAACGTCTTCAGACATAGTTTCCTATGGCTCCATAAATATTAGAATCTTGGGGCCTTTTTGCTTACCAAAAATTCAGCAAAAGAGAAAACACACACACACACACACACACACACACACACACACACTTCATCATTAGCCTGTCTAATCCAAGTTCAACACGGGAATATTTGGCATAATTTTACTGTGAAGGAAAATGTCATGCATGCACTTATTCAATGTTTATTAACATGTACTCGTTGTGGGCCTCCAAGTGGTCCAGCAGCAGTATCCTGCGCTCTCATTGCCGTGGTTTGATTCTTTGAGCTAACGCAGCCACTGAAGTGTTAACTCTCAGTGCTAGTCACAAGCCTGGATTAAAATGGGAAGGATGCATCAGGAAGGGCATCCGACATAAAATCCGTGGCAAGTCTAAAATGTGGACCATGTGATCCGCTGTGGCGAAACCGAACAGGGAGAATTTTTTTTTTGTGTCATTTAATTAGACTTGACCATTAAGGTTCACACTAACTGTTATCTAATCAGTCATTTATTTAAAAGCAGCATAATGCAAAAAAACATGCAAGTTCTGGTGAAGAGCTTCAGTTCATGTTTCCATCATTCATTAACATGAGGAAAAAGTCTGATCTCTGTGACTTTGACCGTGACATAGTTGTTGTTGGACAGATAGGCTAGCTGGATCGATCAGTGACTGCTCATCTCCTGGGATTTTGACACACAGCAGTGTGTAGAGATTAACTCAAATAATCACTCTTTATATCCATGGAGAACAGAAAAGCATCTCAAAACATCGCTACTGAAGTAATTATACTGACATACGTGTCCTTTAGTGACACATGTTTTCGGATTGCGTAGGAAACCCTTCCGCAATCCCACTAAAGAATGTGTCCTAGTTTGCACGGGTTAGTATTGAAAACACAAGATCAACAATTAGAGTTGCTCTTACCTTGAACGCAGATATCCTTCGAAGTCCCTCGGTCTTCTAACAAAGGTTCTGCTCCAAGTTCTTCTACCTATTCTATTGATTGAACCTTTAGATGAAGGAGTCAGACTTAGACCTTTTTGTCTTTTCAGGATCCTCACAATGGGAGGCCTTGTTTTTATTAAAAGTAGTGTAATACAAATAGATGTGTGTAATATATGTAAGGTAAAAGAAAAGAAAATTACAAACAAAATCTCCTTCAAATAGTCAAACAATTCTAGCGTAAGTAGAAAGAAATAAAATGCAAAGATAAAACAAACCAGGAAACACTCTCCTAGTGTAAGCCTGCGTTTGTTCTCCTGATGCACCCTCTATAAGCAATAACAGAGTATAACACAATGAGCTCGCCTCAAGGTGAATGCACACCGATAACTGGTTCTAAAACCCTATTTATAACATTTCTTAGTATGATCTCATAATGGTCATTCTGCTTCTGTCAGCATTCTATCAGGTCTCTCATGATCTCATGCTTCTGCAAAACATCCTGATAAGTCTCCTAAGCTGCACGGCTGACTGTGTTCTCACAAAGCTGCTGACACAGAACTCGTGATTTCTTTTTTAAGCTTTCACTGTTACTTTCTGTCTTAATATCTAAACATACTATCAAACATTATATCATTTCTTAATCACACAATGGTTACATAAATTCATATATAAAAGTAAATGAAACTTAGCATTCTATAAAATGGAAAAGAAAGTTCATATAAAGGTAAATGAAACTCATAACAATTCTATAATCTTCTTTCTGCAAGATGATGGGTCTTGATCCAACTGTCTAGGTACAGTGTCTGTTCCTCTTTAGGTTGACTCAGGTTCCTTCTACTGTAGGTCCTTTTCTTCACAGTTTTAATCAGATATATTCAATTTCTTTATGTCATATAACAATTTCCCCATTTCTTTTAGTTTATTTTCCACAGCTTCCTTTTTCCTTGCTCTCTGTCTTTGTTGTCTTTTGTTTCGTTTCTGTCTTTTTGCTGCATTAATTTCACTCTGTTTCTTTATAGTATTTGATGAGATTGTCACATAAGGATAACCAGGTGCATGTTGTATGGCAGTTACATGTGATATGGCAGTTACTCCACTCCTAAAATTTCTATTCACACTACAAGCTAAAAAGAGACAAATAACAAGGCTTGTCAGTTGCTAGTCTGAATGCTAGAGATACAGTTAAACCAAACAATAGATATTTAGCATCTAGGGCTGCATATTTAGCATCTAGGGCTGTTTATCCATTCTGAAAACAACATGAAGTATATTTAATATTCCCTATTAATAAATTTCTATGTAATGACAAAATTAACAGCTGAATAAGAGAGAAATGAATATAAATAAACTTTCAGTTGCACACTCTTACTGTACAAATCTCATGTATAAAGACTGATTCTCATCCATGAATGGTTTGAGTTGTTTTTGGCAGAAAAACAGCTTTTCATTAAACCATATAATTGTTTACATCCAGTGGCTAGGGTTTCCTTATTTAACTTGAGAATGACACACTGCACATTTATTATTTTTGTATATTTTATACAAAATATTGTTGTTTTTTTCCGCTAAGGATTTGGACTATTAGTATAAGGCTCTAATGTGTCAGTAACGTGTCATTCAGACAAGACGTCATGAACAAACAACCACAAGGAAAATGGATCTGCCACCGTCTGGAACCGTAATGGAGCTGGAGCTGTGAAAGAATAATAAATATACTTTTTGTTCCTTATAAAAATGCCATATTGAAGAACTGTGAGTGAGAAAAACAATCTGAATACTAAGCCAAAAAATGGACATTCCAGCAACATTCCCTCACCACTAATGACAGGCTTCAAAACTATGTTAACCGGTCAGTGATTTTCATTGCAAGCTTATAACCAGATTAGGTTCAGATTAGGTTCCTCTACTCTGTTCTCCGAAGAGCAGATAATGAAAATGGATGGAAACTGGAAAGACCTTCAGATATGTTCCGTCAGCAAGTCTGGTCTCCTACCTCTTTAGTCCATTTGTTTACTTGAATATTTGTCTGAATTTATTTAAGTAAATACTCCCTTCCTTCAACCTGCTGTTTACAATAAGTGTGTTTATTTGTTTTTGAGTGGAAAAGAAGGCTGGGATAGTAAAATAATCCGAAGCATTACCCCAGACGTACACAAAAAAGCAGACTGACCACGAATTTGTCTTTGGTGAGATTCTTCCTAGTCCTCTAACTTAGATTC
Organism: Tachysurus vachellii; assembly: GCF_030014155.1. NCBI lineage: Eukaryota > Metazoa > Chordata > Actinopteri > Siluriformes > Bagridae > Tachysurus > Tachysurus vachellii. Next base: position 20,187,010 of record NC_083475.1, read on the forward strand.
CATTAAAACCTAGAAAACTCATGTATCAGAGAGATATCCTGCATGGATCCATCACCTGAGAGTCAGATAAGTGCACACAAGTCTCCTTTATTAAACCTTTAAAAGAATACCAATCCATTAGATTAATGTAATACTAAGCCACAAGGAAAGATATGGTTGAAACCATAAAACACCAGAATGATGACATGGAGGTTTGTTGCAATGTGATATAATCAAAATATCGTCGCTGGTCGATTTCATATTTTTTCACATATCGATGCTATTGGTCAGTCCCCACGTGGGTCTGTTATTTTTACAAGTTATTAACCAATCTAAAGTCTTGAAAATAGCTTGAGCGCAAATCTCATAACTCCATTGGACACTTCAACTGTCCACCTCTTCCTCACTCCGTGGGAGAGCTTCACGGCATATTTCTCCTCAAGAAGAGTCGCAACGAATCAACACGTCTTCTGAGGTAAATGTCTTCAAAACACTGGGCTCAAAGAAAAAAAAATCTTGACCCCCGCTAGTTCTGGTGCTCGTCTGAGGACAGGAATTTAGCGCAAGACAATCCACTGCAACGCGGACTAAACCCTGTGCACTGCAGATAAGGTACGGCGTTTTTTTAATTTCCTGAAAAATAACGGTTTTGGAGATACGAGGATTCCGCCTGACAGTGACGATATGCTAAATATTATGAGACATTTTTTAAATCCCTGTCCATCAATGTGACAGGATATTATTTACTGTAATGCAACCTCTGTTCAGGTCCAACATTTAAAGCCAGACTAGAACTTTGATCAATTCCCAAAGGGGTATTCAGACTCAGAGCCTAAAGAGAGTTCTGAGTCCAGTACACACTCAAAAAGGATCAGAACCCACATCAAAAACTGGATAATAATAATAATAATAATAATAATAATAATAATAATAATAATAATAATAATAATAATAAGAATAATAAGAATAATAAGAATAATGTCAGAAACTGAAGTGGAAACATTTCCAGAATCTTTATCTTTGAAGGACTTATAAAAGATGAATTATTCACCTTAATATTCAGCAAGGTTCTGGGTCTCACTAAGTAGCCCCAGTGGTGTCAAAGGTGACAATGATCAGGGACAGCAGGAACCGATCCATGGTTTGAAGCATGTAGTGAGATAAATCTGAAGAAGGGCACTTATATGAACACAGGTTAGACCAACAATAGATTAAAAGACCAGAGCAGTGACAGAAAAGGTTTCAGAACCAGCATCAAAGTCTAGACAGTCAGGAGTCCAATAAGGACAAAAGTATCATTTGGGACAACAGCACCAAAAATAGGCAAAGAAGAGCCTCAAGTGGGAATAAAACCAGAACCTTTGCTAAAGACCATTGCTTCATTTGTCATAATTCCTCTGTCATAGTACAGCATACCAGGGTTCTGTCAGAGGTAGAACCTAGAAGCACTAGGTGAGTGGCTGGTGGGCCTGGTGACACCAAAGAGGCATATAGCAATAGAAACCACAATTGAGTCACAGACAGTAAATACTAGAGCAGAGCACAATTACCTTGTTCAGGAATAATAACAGCCTGGGAGTCTTGGGGTGCCAGGGAAACAGCATAAAACTAAGAGTTCAAGAAGGCAAGAACATAGGGAGATAAGAACATACATTTTGTATGGGTCCAGAGTCAAAATATTCAGTTTGTCTGTCTGAAGATCTAATGATCATAGCATTACTCCACTAAGACAATAACTAGAATCAAACTTCTGGCAGGCTTCTTAATGGTTCTTACCATTGGCACAGAAGGCCAAACTGAAAATAAAAAGGGCCAGGAATCCCTCAAACATCTGAATCTCATTGTACTTCTCCTAAGTTACTGAAACTATGCCCATGACCTGTGAGTCTGCAAAAAAATAATCTATTAAACAGCAGGAATCACAGTGCAATCAAAACTGAATGAGGTCTGGAAAGTATATCTGCTCAAAAATCCCCTAAGTCATTTCAATTGGAAAGAACAGTAGCCATGACCACATTATGCCAGTCTACACAAACATGGACACTTGTAAAAGGTATTGCTTATTTTTCCATGTGCTAAGCTTCTAAATAAAGTACAATAGAGACAAGGACTTGAAGACAATTGCAATAAAGACAGGGCATATACAAAAAATAAATAAAAGGCATGAGCTGGATGTGGTAAGTGGTATATCAGTGGTTAAGGCATTGGACGACTGATGGAAAGGTTATGAGTTCCCAGGACCACTATGTACTGCTGGGGCCTTGAGCAAGTCTCTTATCCCTTTACATTTGGTCATTGAACAGTTCTGCTACACTGAGCAAGGTTATTTAACCGTGCTGGAAAAAAAACTGTACCCAACATGATGCCAAGGTGGAAATGTTACTGGAACAGTTGTTCCCTGTGTTCAAAACAGTTTGGCCGTATAATGGAAAATTGTCTATAATTGTTGGTAAATAGTGTCAAGTCCTCTGCACAAAACAGCACTACACAACTAGGCTAGACAAATGTGAGAATAATGATTGGTAGAATGGCGAAGGACAAGAAGGAACTGAAGAAAAATTGCAAAGTAATGTCAGTAACCTTGGAAAGAAACCAGTTGCTGGAACAAGTTTCTTTTGCTTGTTTGCTTTAGCGTTTACTTGCGTACATTTGTCCCTGTAGTAGAAGTGTAGTAGTTAATTTGTAAACCAATTAGAATTCACCACTTACATCAGTAACCCAGCAAAGTAACTTTATCCTTCCTTCAGTTCAGTTGATGACTATGTTTGGTGGTTACAGAGCTAAAAAAAAAAGTTGTCTACAGATTTTAGCATTAAAAATATTCCTGAGGTGACACTGGGAATGAAGATAGACTGTACAGTATTTCCAGAGTAATGGTATTCTCATTGACCCTAATAACAAATAATCTAGATACCGCAGTGGTATACAGTATAGACCCTGCAGGGGTGAGGTTGGAAATTGAAAAACCACCACAATCTAACAGTTTCTTCAGCAGTCCATGGATTCCTTTATGGATTCCTTTTACTGTCACTGAAGTGTCACATGAATGTAGGCATGGGGAGGCAGGATTCTAATCAATGACAAGGGACAATATAAACTGAACCAGGAGCACATAGTGAAATTGTTCTGGAGAAGAACATAGCTATGGACTGTGATCCAGAGCAAGGGAAGTCCGGAGCAAGGGAAGTCCGGAGCAAGGGAAGTCCAGTGAAAGAAGCCTAGTGAAAGAAGAGGGTTCAGGACTAGGGTTTGTGTGTTACATCAGATCAGGAAGTCTACCTTTGATCTGCATACACAGCCAAAACTCAACCATGAAGAGATGAGATGGCTTGATATGAATGAACATGAACCTAAAATATTGCACAAATGAAACTGTGGCTGGAGGCATTGAACAATTCACTGATGGTTTGCATAGATTCATCTGCTGCCTGGTAAAGGAGTTAATCATTAAAAAAACAAATATTCAGACATGTTGTTCAAATATGTAGAATAACTGTGGCTTGGTATACACTAGTTTTAGGTCACTTCCTATACATTGTTTAAATCATTAACAGAGACACCTATGGCAAACTGCTCAAACAGCTGGCTGGGCATTGAGTTTAGGGTCAGCATTTCATCCTTCTGCAACTTTCTGGTGCAAAGAACATTAGTAAGGCTCATTGGTGTCATTTCCTTTAGTGCTCTGGAGCTCAATCACACAAGTTTCTTAATAAACACAATGTCTAAAACCTTAGGAACTAAATGTGATTTCCTCATGCAGTGATGTTGGGATCAACTTGCAGTAGATCAGTATGTACCATAGCCAGACAGACATAAGCCAGTGGTTTTCAAAACAACATAAAAATCTAGCAACATTTAACCGTGAAGGATTTTCTCATGTCTGAAACAGATTATTGTAGTATTGCTTCATTGTGGGGGCACAGTGGCTTAGTGGTTAGCACGTTCGCCTCACACCTCCAGGGTTGGGGGTCCGATTCCCGCCTCCGCCTTGTGTGTGTGGAGTTTGCATGTTCTCCCCGTACCTCCTGGTACTCTGGTTTCCTCCCCCGGTCCAAAGACATGCATGGTAGGTTGATTGGCATCTCTGGAAAATTGTCCGTAGTGTGTGATTGCGTGAGTGAATGAGAGTGTGTGTGCCCTGTGATGGGTTGGCACTCCATCCAGGGTGTATCCTGCCTTGATGCCCGATGACGCCTGGCTCCCTGTGACCCGAGGTAGTTTTGATAAGCGGTAGAAAATGAGTGAGTGAGTGCTGCATTGTAGCATCTTTTGTAGACATAATTTTGATCTTTTTTTTTCATACTTCCTGTTGACCCCAGCAGCAGTGTGATAAAGGAAGGAGCTGGTTGTTTAAAGGCCGTGCCCTAAACCGCATAGTATTTATAACAGGTTACCCCAGTGTAGAACTAAAAGTGTGCTGGTTGGTGATTTAGTAGACAACCAGAAACAGGAGGTTGAACACCTGTTTAAAGCATTATCACTAGTATAAAGTCCAGATATTTGTTCCATGTGAAAATGGCTACTCGTGCAGAATGGTATGTGGGTGGACAAAATCACAAGAAGCATTGTTTTAAAATTGTTCAGACATTAATCAACACTGAACCTTGGTTGGTTTTTTCTTAGGTTCTTCACTGAATTGCTAAAAAAAACCAGCAGAAGCGTGAAACTGTCGTTTTATGTGCAGTATGTCGTTTTATGTGGGGTCTAAGGTATTGCTATGAAATTGTACAACATCAGGTAGGTTACGCGCACCCATAAAGAATTTCACTAAACTAGCACTAGCTAATTTTAGTAAGCTTGTTAGCATCTTTCTTTACTGCCTTATTTCTCAGTGACGAGATCAGAAGGCATACCAAGAGACTCACAGGTTTTCAGCGATTCCATTCTTTCACAGAATGTTTCGTAATGTGTTTATCGGTGATGAGAAACAGTAGCTCCGTTGTTTTTGGATTTTTCCATGCAGGAGTAACAGACATATGGTTTGTGTAATAATTCTGAACAAGTTGTTTAGAGAATACTAACAAAGAGGCCGAGGTGTATGTGAGTTCACAGGTACTGAATTTTGTGCTGTGGCTGTGGATTAAAACTATTTTGTGTAACAGATTTGCGTAAGTGATTCTGTAATCGTACCGTTTGAAATAGGATTTAGAATCATTTGTACTGTATCATATTAGAGTTCGTTTCAGATAAACAAGTGATAAAGATTTGCTTTTATCCAGTTTACCTTCTACTAATTACTAATAGGCCCGTGCTTCAAATCTAGACAAATGCTTCCAGAGTTATATATTTGATTTTATTTATGTAGCGCTTTTAAATAATAGAAATTGTGACAAATCAGCTTCACGGTAATATAGGAATTTTGGATATACATTCTAAATTTATCCGCACTGAGCGAACCAGATGCCATGTTGGAGAGGAAAAGCTCCCTGAGAATATGTTAGGAAGAAGCCTTGAGAGGAACCAGACTCAAAAAGCAAGCCATCCTCCTCTGGGTGACACCACATGCGATTATAAATCATTTGCTTTATTTAATTGTGTAACCAGAAGAGTCATTCTAGTTAAAACATAAAGTCTGTCTTGTTGAAGTTATCAATTGTTACGGCCAAGGCCAAGTTTTATACAGTTACCATTCACAGCAATCCTATGTAACTCCAGGCTGTCCATGTGGGGCCATTTTCAGCAGCAGTGATTAGCCTGTAAGAGATGTGAACTCCAACCACAAGTATATGTGGTTCCCATTCAGAATGTTTACATGCATCAGTGTGGCAGTAATTTAACCAAGCATCAAATTTTACTGCTTATAGAACCGCAGAGGAAGACCACAGTTCAAAACCAACAGATGCTGACTGTGAGAATTTGCTTTATCTGTGAAAACAGTGGTCATATGTGATTGGTCATGGGGAAACAGTGGTCATATGTGATTGGTCATGGGGAAACAGTGGTCATATGTGATTGGTCATGGGGAAACAGTGGTCATATGTGATTGGTCATGGGGAAACAGTGGTCATATGTGATTGGTCATGGGGAAACAGTGGTCATATGTGATTGGTCATGGGGAAACAGTGGTCATATGTGATTGGTCATGGGGAAACAGTGGTCATCAGTGATTGGTGATTATTAGTGATTGGTCATGGGGAAACAGTGGTCATCAGTGATTGGTGATTATTAGTGATTGGTCATGGGGAAACAGTGGT